>NC_036860.1:58957147-58957836 GCF_002910315.2 Salvelinus sp. IW2-2015
TATGTTTACAGTGATAGATTGGGGGGGACAAATCATATTTTTCCCAGGATGGGGGGGTCGTGTCCCCCCCGTCCCCCCTGGGATTTCCGCCTATGTGTGTGTGTATACCGTAGCCAGGTCCAGTGGCGTCTGTCCCTCCTGGTTCTTCATGCTAGGGTCAGCTCCGTGGGCCAGTAGCAGAGCACACAGCTGGGTCCGGCCTTTCTGAGCCGCCTCGTGGAGCGGGGTGAAGGCCCACTTATCTGTAGCGTTCACACACGTGTTGTACTTGATCAGGAGAGCAGCTATATCCACATGCTGAGGGAGAAACAGGAACGTGTTAGGCTAAATCTGAATGTATGAATGAAAAATGTGTCATTCAATGAACTAAAGAGTGAATCAGTTAAATCCATGACTCATCATTTTATCATAGAATCATAGAATTTACACATCCCTCCATATCAACCCTCCATATCATCCCTCCATATCAACCATCATTCTGACAACTATAGTGCATTTTGTTTCTACAGAAAGCGTCAATGTGTTTTAAGATCGCAGCAATGTAGTGATATGCTGTGCTCTGACTCACTCTCAGGAGTCACAACTCACTGAGCTAGTCGGCTGGACGTGGCCCACTCAGCCGGCTGGACGTGGCCCACTCAGCCGGCTGGACGTGGCCCACTCAGCCGGCTGGACGTGGCCCACTCAGC
>NC_036860.1:58958119-58958934 GCF_002910315.2 Salvelinus sp. IW2-2015
TGGACGTGGCCCACTCAGCCGGCTGGACGTGGCCCACTCAGTCGGCTGGACGTGGCCCACTCAGCCGGCTGGACGTGGCCCACTCAGCCGGCTGGCCAGACTGGCCTCTATGCTCCGCACTCCTCCAACACACTATGTTGTAACGAGCCGAGTCAATGACATTCATCACCACTCACAGTGACCCTATGGAACACAGGCGGTCAAAGCAGCACATTGGTCGATACTTGGGCTGAAGCAGCAGCAAGAGGAGGAGGAGCAGGTCGCAGGAACCATGCCAAGGGGCAGCAGGGTGGGCGCTGGACTGAACCCAGGACTGTTATGTAAGCAGCAGCCTGCTCTGAGATTCCTGTTTGGGACTAATCATGTCCCCAGGGGCCACACACTACTGCTGCACTAAACAATGGCATAAACAAAACAAACAACGGCCATTCCTGCTGCTTATTAGCTTAACAAATGGCCCAGTTTCCCATTTGTGTTGTCTCAATGGTCAGAACTGTCACTGAGATTGTGTTTCATTTATGTTGGGAGAGGGTTTGGTTGGGTTGGGAGAGAGTTTGGTTGGGTTGGGAGAGAGTTTGGTTGGGTTGGGAGAGAGTTTGGTTGGGTTGGGAGAGAGTTTGGTTGGGTTCATTTATGTTGGGAGAGGGTTTGGTTAGGGTGAGAGGTTGTGGTTGGGTTGGGAGAGAGTTTGTTGGGTTGGGAGAGAGTTTGGTTGGGTTGGGAGAGAGTTTGGTTGGGTTGGGAGAGAGTTTTGGTTGGGTTTGGGAGAGAGTTTGGTTGGGGTTGGGAGAGAAGTTTGGTTGGGTTTGGGAGAG
>NC_036860.1:58964205-58983451 GCF_002910315.2 Salvelinus sp. IW2-2015
AGAGTTTGGTTGGGTTGGGAGAGAGTTTGGTTGGGTTGGGAGAGAGTTTGGTTGGGTTGGGAGAGAGTTTGGTTGGGTTGGGAGAGAGTTTGGTTAGGTTGGGAGAGAGTTTGGTTGTGGCTTGAACAGTTACTTGGCCTATTTGATTTACTATAGACTAGATAGTGTTTACTGTCAGTGATGCTGTGCTCTGTCTCTCTCAACTCCTCTGTGACCACTCAGTATCATCTCCATATCAGCCAGTGTTTCCACTAAGTCTCCCTCACTAGGCGGCGCCAGGGTTCCCTACTAAATGAATTATGAAATGTAGTGTTATATGAAAACTTTATGAGCTCCTTCAGCCTTGGCGGGACCTCTACATCACACCATTTACACACACGCCACAATGCCTCACACTCAGGAACACAACGAATTGTGTTTGTCATAAGGAGGAAGCACAGAGAGGCCATGTGGGGAAACAGGAGTAGAGAGGAGCTCTGATTGGCTCAGTAAACTATTCTGGCGTTAGAAATAATAAAGTAGTCAATACTTGTTGGGCTCAATGGGATGGAGAAGAGAGGGAGGAGGTGAGTTACTCACCCCATAAGAGGCAGCGTTGTGAAGGGGGATGAGACCCCCCTTGTCCTGGGCGTTGACATCAGCTCCATGCTCCAGCAGGTATTCTGCTACCTCCAGGTTATTGTAGCCAGCTGGTGGTGGGGGGGGGGGGGACGCAAACACACAATGGGTTAATACAGACACAAATGTGCTCATATGTATTACCATGAAAACTGTGCAACATGGTGTCTTTAGTCCTCACATTCTAGCGTGGCACCATGTGTCTGGTGTTCCATCTCAATCCCTCTCCGCCTCTTTCTCTCTCTTTTCTTTTCACTATTCTTTCAAGGTCTTAAACTAGCTCAGCTTCATAGCAGGGGTGACCCTATGCCACTGCAGCAATTTATTGTGTAAGAAATTGAGCAGAAAGAGAAAAAAATACAGTTCTGCCGTTGTGTGATGAGGCCTCTGGACAGTGAGCACACTGCTATTCTTCTCTCTTCTCCACCCTGAGCCCCTCTGCCCCCCTCTGGTTCCCTCCGCACCGCTCCCCTCTGTCCCTCTGCACCGCTCCCCTCTGGTCCCCTCCGCACCGCCCCCCTCTGTACCGCTCCTCTCTGTCCCTCTGCACCGCTCCCCTCTGTCCCTCCGCACCGCTCCCCTCTGTCCCTCCGCACCGCTCCCCTCTGCACCGCTCCTCTCTGTCCCTCTGCACCGCTCCTCTCTGTCCCTCCGCACCGCTCCTCTCTGTCCTCTGCACCTCCTCTTGTCCCTCTGCACCGCTCCTCTCTGTCCCTCTCCCGCTCCTCTCGTCCCTCTGCACGCTCCTCTCTGTCTCCGCACCGCTCCCCTCTGCACCGCTCCTCTCTGTCCCTCTGCACCCCCCTCCCCCACATTACTCCTCTGCTCCTCTCCCCTCCAGGACTTAGTCTAATCAACACTCATTATTGACCTCAGGTCTCCCCACTGGAAGCCCGAGGTAGGGGGAGCAGAGGAATCTATCAAATAGCGCACCTGTAACTTTGTACAGTACTAATGCAATTAGTTGTGCAATTTAGTTTGTGTGTTTCTTGTTCGAAGTGCAATAATCATGTTCTCTTCTTTATAAGTGTGTTATTCTATTTGTGTATTTGTGTGATATAGGATTTGTGCAAATTAGTTTTGTGTTTTCTGTTAGCAATAGGGTAATAGTGTAATAATTTGATTCTCTTTTTTTTTTAAATACTACAATTTGTTTCTATTGGTCTTTGTTCCTTCTTTTTGATATTTATGAGTCTTATTTTTGTATTCATATTTATAGAGTTTTAAATGTTATGATTATTTATTTGTGTTGTTCCAAATGTCTGAATAAAAAAGACAGTTAGTGCAGGGAGCCATACAAGCTGGAACCACTGAGTCACCATTCATCCCATCCTCTCCTGTGCTGTCTGAAGGTTCACTGTGAAAACAAGCTGTGGTAGAAATGGAGTGGCGCAGCGGTCTAAGGCACTGCTAGAGGTGTCACTACAGACCCGGGTTTGATCCCGGGCTGTATCACAACCGGCCGTGATCCTTAGTCCCATAGGGCGGCTCACAGCGTCGTCCGGGTTAGGGGAGGGTTTGACCGGGGTAGGCAATCATGTAAATAAGAATTTGTTCTTAACTGACTTGCCTAGTTAAATAAAGGTTAAATAAATAAAATAAATAAATAAAAGATAGATTGCGCGTGTGTGAGATGAGGGGAGTCTACGCTGCTCCTCCGCCACCTAGAGAGGTCATACTGTAGGGTGTCCATCCACTCTACCCAGACTGGGTGAAAACGCTCTTTAGTGACGCCATTTCACATCTCATCCTTATGTTATAAAAAACATTTTACCAAGACAAATATGATTGTTCATGTTCTGAATCGTTCAGTGGGGTCTTTCTCCACCATATTATTAACATTATATCCAAAAAGTCGGATTTTGTAACCTAATACATCCGATAATATGCACTTAGTGCTGTTGACAGAGCACTACCGATTTCTCTTTATATTGTAGTGAAACATGGTGTGGTGTGAGTTGTCAGGTCAGCTGTTGTCCCAGGCCGGTGCTGTTCCCTATTCCCTACAGTGACTGTTAGTTCCTTTCACACATCTGTTGTCCCCCATCCAATGAGCCACAGCCTCCCAGCTTCACACAGACACAGGGAGGGCAGACTGGCCCCACAGCCCGACCATCTGGGCACACTGGGGGAGTCTACAATCACACCTAGCTTCAGCTTGTAAACACAGTGGGTCCATGAGATTACATTAGATTGCAGACCTACTTCAGCCAGTTACTCAGGACACTGAGTGGACTCTCTACATGGTAAGTCATTTAACAATTCATCAAATCTGGCCCTTCTGACAAGTATAACTAACACTGTTATTTGTCAACAGAACTTGATATTTAGCAACAGAAGTCAAACTGGGTGGGTCACGTCTGTATGTACCCCTGGCTATGTCTTGGTGGCCATTCTTACCTGCAAGGTGCAGGGGGGTGGAGTTGCGTCCCTGTGTGTCTCTACAGTTGATGTTCTCTGGGCTGCAGAGTTTCTGGACGCGGGCCAGACAGCCCTTCTTCGCAGCGTCCAGCAGGGCAGCGTCTCCTCTCAGCAGGTCCTGGATGTCCGTGTCCCCCTCCTTCACCATGTCCAGAGGAGTGTTGCCGTCACGGTTCTTCTTGGTCGGGTCCGCCCCATGCTGAGGGAACCACCAGAGCAGAGAGGCTTGTCATGTACTGCTAAGGGACAGCAGTGAGTATAGCTTTAATTGACATGAAACCTAGGAAATATGTGCCTCTTGGCTGCTGCAGTGAATATGGGCTGGTGAACACATGGTGGCTGGTTTCTTAAATGCCAAAGTGAGAAACAGAGGGAGACGGGTTGAGAAAGCGTGTGATAAGAACTTCTGAAATAACTCAGAATCTAAAAAAAAGTAATTTATTCAGCAGGGTTATTCTTATGATGTGCATCAAGTTTAATGAAACACTTCTCCCCTCTAACTATGAGGTGGGAAGTTAGATGCTCAAGCAGCTCTTAGCGTTTTTATATGCTAATGCAATCAAAAATAACTCCCCAGTTTACAGCTCAGATGCACGTTTCACATATTTTATAAGTCACATAAACTGGCCCTGCTTAACGCCGATGAGAAGGAAAACATTACACATCCTGCTCTCTCCAGTGATCAAATCATGACCGGAGGTGTAATGAAAATAAGCCATAAAATACAAGTGTTTTTCCTGTCTATTATTCAGCCGTAATAAACAGTCTTTAACTACCAATGGGCTTCAGCATGTGATAAAATTAAATGACTAAACTGTTATGACTTTCTACAGTACCTCTCTGTAAAAGGTATTTAAGGAGAGAGAGACCCAAACCTTCCAGAACAAAGCCATCTCCTACAGAGAGATGAACCTGGAGAAGAGTCCCCTAAGCAAGCTGGTCCTGGGGCTCTGTTCACAAACACAAACAGACCCCACAGAACCCCAGGACAGCAACACAATTAGACCCAACCAAATCATGAAAATACAAAAAGATAACTACAGCAAACTAGAATGCTATTTGGCCCTGAACAGAGAGTACACAGTGGCAGAATACCTGACCACTGTGACTGACCCAAAGTTAAGGAAAGCTTTGACTATGTACAAACTCAGTGAGCATGGCTTTGCTATTGAGAAAAGCCGCCGTAGGCAGACCTCGCTCTCAAGAGCACACTGCCCACAAAATGAGGTGGAAACTGAGCTGCACTTCCTAACCTCCTGCCAAATGTATAACCATATTAGAGACACATATTTCCCTCAGATTACACAGACCCATAAAAGAATTTGAAAACAAACCCAATCTTTTATAAACTCCCATATCTACTGGGTGAAATACCAGTGTGCCATCACAGCAGCAAGATTTGTGACCTGTTGACACGAGAAAAGGTCAACCAGTGAAGAACAAACACCATTGTAAATACAACCCATATTTATGTTATTTATTTTCCCATTTACTGTAACTATTTGCACATAATGACATTGGAAATGTCTTTATCTTTTGGAACTTTTGTGAGTGCAATGTTACTGTTCATTTGTATTGTTGATTATCTACTTCACTTGCTTTGAAAATGTAACTTATGTTTCCCATGCCAAAAGCCCTCAAAACAAAGAGAGACAGCGAGACACAGACGCAGAGAGACAGAGACAGGGACAGGGGTTGAGAACGCGTGATAGCCTCCAGAGATATTTTGAATGACAAAACTCTGTTGTAGAGTCCCACAGGCCTGAGTTCAGTGGTGTACAGTACCTTGAGGAGCAGCTTGCAGATCTCGTATTTGCCCTTGGCTGCAGCCTCGTGAAGAGGAGTGAACTTCCACAGGTCTGCCACGTTCACGATGCCCATGTCTCACCAGCAACTCAGCCACCTCATAGTGACCATAGGAACAGGCGTTGGAGGGGCACCAGACCTCTGCAGAGAGAGACAGAGAGAAAGAGATGGATTGAAAGAGACGGAGAGAAGAGATACATCGATGGAGAGAGAGAATGGAGACAGATGGGGGGCAGAGAGAGGGAGACAAAGTCAGAAGGGGGGAGAGAGAGAGAAAGTCAGGAGGGGAGGGAGAGAGAGAGAAAGTCAGAAGGGGGGAGAGAGAGAGACAAAGTCAGAAGGGGAGAGGAGAGAGAGAAACAAAGTCAGAAGGGGGAGAGAGAGACAAAGTCAGAGGGAGAGGAGACAAGTCAGAAGGGGGAGAGAAGCAAAGTCAGAAGGGGGGAGAGAGAGAGAGAAAGTCAGGAGGGAGGAAGGAAGAGAGAGAGAAGTCAGAAGGGGGAGAGAGAGACAAAGTCAGAAGGGGAGCGAGAGAGAGACAAAGTCAGAAGGGGGAGAGAGAGAGAGGGAGAAAGTCAGAAGGGGGAGGAAGAGAGTCAGAAGGGGGGACGAGAGAACAAAGTCAGAAGGGGGGGAGGAGAGAGAGAACAAAGTCAGGAGGGGAGGGAGAGAGAGAGCAAAGTCAGAAGGGGAAGGAGAGAGACAAAGTCAGAAGGGGGAGGAGAGAGACAAAGTCAGAAGGGGGAGAGAGAGGCAGGCGGAAGAGTCAGGAAGGGGAGAGAAAGTCAGGAAAGGGCAGTGAGAAGGGCGGAGGAGAGAGGAGACAAATCAGAAGGGGAGAGAGAGAGACAAAGTCAGAGAAGGGGAGAGGAGACGAAAAGTCAGAAGGGGGGGAGAGAGAGACAAAGTCAGAAGGGGGGAGAGAGAAGGAAAGTCAGAGGGGAGGAAGAGAGAGAGAAAGTCAGAAGGGGGGGAGAGAGAGTCAGAGGAGAGACAAAGTCAGAAGTGGGGAGAGGAGAGAGAGAGACAAAGTCAGAAGGGGAGAGAAGAAGAGAAGAGGAAACGTCAGAAGGGGGGAGAGAGAGGAGACAACAGTCAGGAGGGGAGGGAGAGGAGACAAAGTCAGCAGGAGGGGAGGAGAGAGAACAAAGTCAGAGGGGGAGTAGAGAGGACAAAGTCAAAGGGGAGAGAAACAAAGTCAGAAGGGGAGAGAGAGAGAGAAATCAGGAGTGGCGAAGGGGAGAGAGAGAGAAAGTAGAAGGGGGGAGAGAGGAGAGACAAAGTCAGGAGGGGAGTGAGAGAGAGACAAAGTCAGAAGGGGGGAGAGAGAGAGAAAAGTCAGGAGGGGAGGGAGAGAGAGAGAAAGGTCGGCAGTAAGGGGGGAGAGAGAGAACAAAGTCAGGAGGGGAGGTGGGAGAGAGAGCAAAGGGTCAAGGGGAAAGAGGAGAACAAAGTCAGAGAGTGAGGAGGAGGGAGGAGGAGAGACAAAGTCAGGAGGGGAGGGGGCGTGGAAGAGAGACAAAGTCAGAAGGGGGAGAAGACAAAAGTCTAGAAAGGGGGAGAGAGAGAGAGAAGACAAAGGCAGAGAGGGGAGGAGAAGAGAGAAACGTCAGGAGGGGGGAGGAGAAGACAAAGTCAGAGGGGAGAGAGAGACAAAGTCAGAGGGGGGGAAGAGAGGAGCCAGTCAGAGGGGGAGAGAAGACAAAGTCAGAAGGGGGGAGAGAGAGGAGAGAAAGTCAAGGAGGGGAGGGAGAGAGAGAGAAAGTCAGGGAGTGGGCGGAAGAGAGAGGACAGGAGAAAGTTTCGAGAGAGGGGGAGGAGAGAGACAAAGCAGAAAGGGGGAGGAGAGAGAGAGGGAAAGTGCAGGAAGGGGGAGAGCGAGAGAGAGAGAAAAGTCAGCAGAGGGGGGAGAAGAGAGAGAGAGAGAACAAAAGTCAGAAGGGGGAAGAGGAGAGAGGAGAAACGAGAGACCAAAGTCAGAAGGGGGAGAGAGAGAGAGACGAGACCAAAGTCATGAGGAGGGGGAGGAGAGAGAGAGGGAACAATAGTCAGAGGAAGAGAGGAGAGAGATGAGAGAGACAAAGTCAGAAGGGGGGAGAAAGACGTAGAGAGGACAAAGTCAGGAGGAGGGAGAGGAGAGAAGATGAAAGTCAGAAGGGGGGGAGAGAGAGACAAAGTCAGGAGGGAGAAGAGAGACAAGTCAAGAAGGGGGGGAGAGAGAGACAAAGTCAGTAAAGGGTCGGAAGGAGAGAGAGAAAAAGTCAGAAGGGGAAGAGAGACAAAGTCAGGGTGAGGGAGCGGAAGGAGGGAGACACAAGTGCAGAGGGAGGGAGAGGGCAAGTGGAAGGGGAGACAGAGAAAGTCAGGGGGGGGGGAGAGGAGAGGAGAAGAGACAAAGTCAGCAAGGCGGAGGAGAGAGACAAAGTCAGGAGAAGGGAGGAGAGAGAACAAAGTCAAAAGTGAGGGGGGAGTGAGAGAGAACACAAAGTCAGGAAGGAGGAGATCGAGAGAGACGAAAGTCAGGAGGGAGGGAGAGGAGAGACAAAGTCGAGAGGGGGGAGAAGAGAGACAAAGTTCGAGAGGGGAGGAGGAACAGAGAGAGACAAAGTCAGAAGGGGGGGAGAGAGAGACAACAGGAGGAGTAGGAGAGAGGGGGAGAGAGAGAGAGACAAAAGTCGAGAGGGGAGGGAAAGAGAGACAAAGTCAGAAGGGGAGAGAGAGAGGACAAAAGTCAGAAGGGGGAGGAGGGAAGGAGAGAGAGAGACAAGTCGAGAGGGGGGAGAGAGAGGAGAAAGTCAGAAGGGGGGAGGGAGGAGAGAGGACAAAGGTCGAGGAGGGATCGGAGAGAAGAAGAGAGAGACAAAGTCAGAGGGAGGGGAGAAGACGAGAGAGAACAAAGTCAGAAGAAGGGAGAGAGAGAGACAAAGTCAGAAGGGGAGGGAGAGAGAGAACAAAGTCAGAAGAGGGGAGTAGTAGAGCGAGAGAGTACGAAGAAGGAGAGAGAGAAGACAAAGTCAGAAGGGGGGGGAGAGAGAGGACAAAGTCAGAGGCGGGAGAGAGAGATGAGGAGAGCAAGTCAGGAGGGGGAGGAGAGGAGAGAGACAAAGTCAGCACAGGGGGAGCGGGAGAGAGGAGGAGGACAAAGTCAGAAGGGGAGGAAGAGAGAGACAAAGTCAGCAAGGGGGGGGAGGAGAGAGGTGAGAGAGACAACAGTTCAGAGAAGGGGAGAGGACGGGGAGAGGAGCAGACAAAAGTCGAGAAGGGGAGTGAGAGAGAGACAAGTCAGAAGACGAGGAGAGGAATGAGAGAGACAAAGTTCAGAAGGGGGAGAGAGGGGAGGAGACAAAGGTCAGGCAAGGGGGAGGAGGAGAGAGAGCAAGTCAGGAGGGAGAAAGAGGAAGAAGAAGCGGGGGGACATAGAGAGGAAAGGAACAAATGCAGAAGAGGGGAGGGAAGAGAGATGAGACCAAAGTCAGAACAGGGGGGGAAGTGAGAAGAGAGAGACAAATCAGAAAGAGGTAAGAAGGAGGAGACCACAGAGAGGGAGAAGAGACAAAGTCGAGATGGTGGAGAGCAAGAGAGGACAGAAAGTCAGAAGAGGAGAGGAGGAGAGAAAGAGTCAGGGTGGAGGAGAGAGAGAGCAGAGGTAGAAGGGAGAGGAGAGGAGGAGGAAAGGCAGAGGAGGGTCAGAAGGAGCAGAAGAGGAGAGAGGGAGAGAGGAGAGAGAGTCGAAGAGTGATCGGAAGACCCAAAGTCATCGGCGAGGAGGGAAGACAAAGTTCGAGGGGGAGGAGGCAAAGAAGGTCTGAGCAGAGAAGAGGACAGTGAAAGAAGTCAGAGTGGAGGGGGGAGGAGCAAGGAGAGAGCGGGAGAGAAGTGGTGGGGAGAGGAGAAAGAGTTCAGACAACAGGGCCGGAGTATAGAGCCAAAGAGTCAGAAGGCGTGGGGAGAGAGAGCAAGATCAGAAGGGGAGGTAGAAGAGACGCAGAGTCAAGAAGCGGTGACGAGCAGGCAAAGAGGGAGAATGTCCAGAAGGGGGAGAGAGCAGACGGAGTTCAGAAGGGAGAGACGAGAGGGCAGAAGCGGGGACGGGAAGAGGTCAGGGGGAAGACGAGCGAGGTCAGGAGCGGGGGGAGAGAGACGAGAGGGATGAGATAGAAGGGCGGTTCAGAGGAGCCAGGAGAGAGAGGCAGAGAAGTCAGAAGGGGGAGAGAAGAGAGTCCAGAACGGCGGGGAGGATGAGAGAGCTAGAAGAGGGGGACGAGGACGAGAGCAGAAGGGGGAGGGAGATCAGAAGGGAGAGAGCGAGTAGAGGGAGAGGGAGAAAAAGGGGAGAGAAGAACAGTCGGGAGAGAAGGGTGGGACGTCGGAGGAGGAGAGAAGACAGAAGGGGGAGAGAGAGACAGAAGGGGAGAGAGAGACAAAGGGGGAGAGAGAGAGAGAAGACAGAAGGAGGGAGAGAGAGAGAGAAGACAAAGTCAGGAGGGGAGCGAGGGAGAGAGAGAGACGAAGTCAGAAGGGGGAGGCAGAGCAGAAGAGAGTCAGAGGGCAGAAGAGAGTCAGAGAGCTAGGTGAGAGAGAGAGTCATGGAAGGGAGAGAGAAGAGGAGAGAGAGAGACAGAAGGGGGGAGAAGAGTCCGGAGGGGAGGGAGAGAGAGAGAGTCCGGAGGGGAGGGAGAGAGACGAGACAAAGTACGTAGGGAGGCAGAGAGAGGGAAAGAGAAAGAGAGAGAAGAAGGGCGGAGAGAGAGAAGGGCGAGAGAAGAGAGAGAGATGAGGAGACCAAAAGAGAAGAGAGAGAGGAAGAAAGAAGAAAGGAGAGAGAGAGAGAGAGAGGAGAGAGAGAGAGAGAGAGAGAAGAGAGAGAGAGAGAGAGAGAGAGAGAGAGAGGTCAGAGGGAGAGAGAGAGAGAGAGGAGAGAGAGAGAGAGAGAGAGAGAGAGAGTCAGAAAAGGGGGAGAGAGAGAGAGAGAGAGAGAGTCAGAAAGCACGAAGGGAGAGAGAGAGAGAGAGAGACTGAGAGTCAGAAGGGCGGAGAGAGAGAGAGAGACAGAAGGAGAGAGAGAGAGAGTTAGAAGATGAGCCTCCTCCTACTCTGTAATGTCTAGGGTCTAATATTAGAGATGTAGCCAGAGGGCACACTACAGAACACGTCGTGGTACATTGTAACCAAGTGAGAGAGACTTTGTTATTTCTTCGAACAATCATACTTTAATATCGATTAATTATTGCAATAATGGAGCTGGTCAACAATCACCCGGAGGTGATCGCTGAGAACCCAATGAGCAGAACTGAGCCACAGCATTTTATAGTTAAGACACATGCTCCTGAATACGTGACAAACAACAGATGTGTGGAATGGGTCAAAAGGTTAGGATTTGTATTAAAGAAATGAATAATTCACATCAGATAGTTTCTGCCTTGAAGACTGTTGTCATTGTATAGAATCCAGGGTTTAGCCCTCAAGACAAAGTTATTGTTATCAGCTATCCAGACCAGAGACATCTCCTCCCTGGTACCTCATAGTACACAAACACCAACTCAGTCTATGGAATGCAGGCTGTAGCTTTTATCACCAAGCCATCATAAATCAATTGCCAGCGCCAAGCCCCAGAGGCCCAACTCAGCCCACACAGACGAGAGAGTACTGAGAATCCTTATTCGATGCACAAACAGCATTTTACAACATAATCTTGTCATTTTCTACCATAGACAGACATAACATTCTATATCATCAGGGGAGTAGTGGAGCAGAGAAGATGAAAGCACTGTAGAGATAGGAGATAGACAGACACATGCAGATTTCTGAGCTAATAGACAGCGACACACAGACAGATAGGGAGAGAGAAAGAAAGACCGATAGCCAGCCAGCCAGCCAGCAAACCAACCATCCAGACAGACAGTAAGCCAGCCAGACAGATAGATAGTCAGTCAGCCATCAAGCCAGAGAGATAGACAGATAGATAGTCAGTAGACAGATAGATAGTCAGTCAGTCAGCCAGGCAGCCAACCAGCCAGCCAGATAGTCAGTCAGCCAGGCAGCCAACCAGCCAGCCAGACAGTCAGTCAGCCAGCTAGCCATCAAGCCAGCCAAAGACTCACCCCTTGTCTTTAGCGTGGACGTCGGCCCCATGATGCAGCAGGTACTCCACTCCCGCCACACGGTTGTAGCCGGCGGCGAAGTGCAGCGGAGTGGAGTGACGACCCTCCAGGTCCCGACAATTCACATTCTGTGGAGAGCACAATGACTGCAAGGAGAGAGAGAGAGAACCGTTTACATTCCGACAGCAGCACAGGCAGTCTGCAGAGAGAGTGAGAGAGAGTGGAAAAAGAGAAACACACTCAGTTTCATTCTAACATTCAGTTAACAGCAGCACAGGCAGATCAAATCAAACCTGAAAAAGCAGCCGAGGTGAAAATGGGACGTTTTCAAAACATTCTCACAATATCTTGAGTTGCAGCCTGGTCTCATAGACTAGACGTAACATAGTAAACACAAATCCGGGACACTCAAATTAGTATGATACAGTCAGTATGTTATGTTTGGTGTGGTTGCATATGACTGAAGGTTACCTAAGGCAAAAACAAAAGTGGGGTATCAACCCAAAGGTTGCGCGTTCAAAACTTATCACAGACAACATTAGCATTTAAGCTAATGCAAATACTTACTACTTTTTAGCTACATTGCAACTACTTAGCATGTTAGCCAACCCTTCCCTTAACCCTTTAACCTAACTCTTAACCTTACCCCTAACCATAAATCCTAACCATAAATCCTAACCCCTAGCCTAGCTAACAATAGCCACCAAGCTTTGTATTTGTAACATATCATAATTTGTAACATAATTTGTAACATATCAAAAGAATTGTAATTCATAAAATACAAAATAATTGGTAACATATTGTACGATTGGCAATTCTTAACATATACGAAATGATGACGGACATCCATAAATGAATACATACCATAAGAAACGTAACATTTCATACTAATGGAGTGTCCCAGATGTACATTTACTATGTTACGTCTACCCCTGAGTGCAGGTTGGGAGTTGAAGGTGATGCAGTCCAGTGAGTTCACATACCAAGGTAAAGAGTAGTAGAAAATTGGGTCTTGTGCATGTCGTGTATTAGTCTTCTTTTTCTTGTGAGTCAGCTAGCTATGCCAGCGAGTAAGGACCACACAGACGCACGCACACACACTTAAATGAGAATCCTACCTTCACAGTGTCCAGATCACCAGCTTTAGCTGCCTCCAGGAGTTGATAATCTACATCAGAGTTCCTCACTGGTACATTTTCTGGGCAAGAAAAAAGAACATCACATGATCACCAACCATTGTCTCAGTGTAACACAACCCCAGCCAGCAGAAAGGTCACTCTGTCACTGCACAGTCGCTTTCCATGGAAGACACAGCGATGGAACCGACAAAGACTGTCTGAATAGAATGGAGAGGAGATAAAGGTAAATAAACACAAACCCACACCACAGGAGGTTGGTGGCACCATAATTGGGGAGGACAGGCTAGTGGTAATAACTGGAGAAATCAGTGGAATGGTATCAAATACATCAAACATGTGGGTTCTATGTGTTTGATGCCATTCCATTAGTTCCTTTCCAGCCATTATTATGAGCAGTCCTCCCCTCAGCAGCCTCCACTGACCCACACATATTCAGAGCTGTCAGGCACACACATGTATTCTCTCTCTTGCTGTCTCTCTCCTCTCTCTGTTGTCTCTCCGTACCACTGAGTATCTGCTGCACGGCCTCGTTGCCCATCTGTGAGGCGGTGAATCCCTGTAGTGAGAGGATGGAGGCGTCTGCGCCGTAGCTCAGCAGCAGTCTGCAGGTCTGGAGGTGTCCTGCCATGGCAGCACGGTGCAGGGCTGTCTGCCCCAGGGTGTCCAGTGCATTCATCTGGGAGACAGGGAATGAGTGAGGAGAGGGGTTGTGGGGATTGAGCTGTGCTGTGAGTGAATTTTCCCCAGCTGAGCCCTAAGGCTGCTAGAGCTCTTCAGAGACTATCAGCCCCGAGCAGGAACTGGGAGTGTGTTTGCGTGCACATCCATTTTGTGTGTGTGTGTGTGTGTGTGTGTGTGTGTGTGTGTGTTGTGAGTGAGCGTTTTTTGGGAGGTCTACTGCATATGTAAATGTGTCTATAAGAGCATGATGTCTAAGTTTGCTTCGCTGACAGATTTTTATTTATCAGCACCGTCTCCGTTTCTCTTAGCTCCTGGGATGTCCTCATTTGATTCAACTCCAATGAAAGGGGAGCGTCTGCTTAGACAACACAGCACAGCCCTGCTCCCCACAGACACACTGATCTGAGCGCAGCAGCAAAACTCCACTACTAGGCACGCTCGGACTGTGTTAACCTGCTCAGCCAGCCCAGGCAGGCCACGTCAGGCACGTGCTGCTGGTTACTTTGGATGGCCTGAAGGCGATGTATGGCCTCGAGGATGGCCTGAAAGATGGGTGCCTGAAGATGGGTGAAGTGATGATGACTGAGGATGGCTGGGAAGATGGGTGGCTGAGGATGCGGTGAAGTATGGATGACTGAGGCATGCGCCTGAAGGATCGTATGGCCTCGAAGGGATGTATGGCTGAGGTATGGGTGAAGGAATGGATGGCTGAAGGATGTATGGCTGAGGATGGGTGCAAGGACATGCAATGGTGAGGCATGGCTGAATGCGATCTGGCTGAAGGATGTCATGCGAGGTGAAAGGGATGGATGGCTGAGGATGCGGTGAAGGATGGATGCTGAGGCATGGTGAAGATGGCATGGTAATGGCATGGATGGGTGAAACAATGGAGTGAAGGATGGAGGGTGAGGATTTAGGAAAGCGGTAATGGATGCAAGGATGCTGGCGTGCGATAGCGAGAAGGCATGGATGGGTGATGATGGCCTACGGGATGGATGTAAAGGGATGGATGGCTTGAAAGATGGCGTGAAGGATGGATGGGTTTGAGGATAGCGAGAAGGGATGCTGGATGGCGTGAGGATGGGTGGAAGGATGATGGGTGAAGGAGATGGGCTGAGGATGGGTGAAGGTGCAGTGGGTCGGGAAGGGCATGGATGAAGTGAGGGGGATGGGTGCAAGGGAGGATGTGAGGATAGAGGCAGAGCATGAAGGATGATGGCGTGAAGATGGGTGAGAGGAGATGGATGGTGAGGTAGGCCTAGACGGAGGGATGTAGAGGATGGGTGAAGATGGGATAGGATGGATGGGTGAGATAGGAGAAGGTGATGGGTGAGGATGGGTGAAGGATGGATGTGAGGGATGGATGGTGAGATGGGTGAAAGGATGGATGGTGAGATATGAGAAGGCGATGATGGGTGAGGATGGTGAAGGATGGATGGTGAGGATGATGAAGGGATGGATGGGTGAAGATGGTGAAGATCGGTGAGGGATGGATGGGTGCAGATAGGAGAAGGGAGGATAGTGAGGGAAAAATGGGGGTGAAGGGATGGATGTGGTAGGATAGGAGAAGGATGGATGCGTGAGGATGGGTGAGGATGATGAGGGAGATGGGTGAGGGATGGGTGGTGATGGATGGGTGAAGGGATATGAGATATGAGAAGCGATGGATGGGTGAGGATGGGTAAGAGCGATGGATGGGTGAGGAGTGGGCTGAATGCGGATGCGATGGTTGAGGATGGTGAAGGGATGGATGGCGCTGAAGATGCGTATGGGTGAGGATAGGAGAAAGCGAATGATGGGTGAGGGATGGTGAAGGATGGTCAATGGCTGAGGATGCGGTAAGCGGATGGATGCGTGAGATGGGTGAAGGGCATGGATGGTGAGATAGGAGAACATGGATGGGTGAGGATGGGTGAAGGGATGGATGGGTGAGGATGGGTGAAGGGATGGATGGTTGAGGTGAATACTGTACCTTTGCTCCATGTTTCTGCAACACCTCCATGATGTCATTGTGTGCCCTCTCAGCAGCCACGTGTAGGGGAGTCATGAAGCTGCAGCGACAAAGCGCACACATGCACCCACAGGATTGAGTCCACATAACCACTTATGTCATGACTAGGGGATGAGGTCAGACAGAGGTCAGGTAAACAGGAAGACACTCACTCCTTGTTCTTCTCGTTGACGTTGGCACCTTTACGTAACAGCAGCTCTGTGACCTGCTTCCGCTTGGGGTGAGGAGAGGCCACTGAACAGTGCTGCAACACAAGAGGAGTTCATTTAACACTGTGTGGTGTGTGTAGTGTGTGTGGGTGTTTGTGTGTCTCACCAGTGCTGTCTCGTGGGTCTGTGGGTGTTTGAAGTTGATGATCTCTAGAGCAAGGGTCTTCTTGGCCTTGGCCATGTCTGCCTCCCGCGCTGCCTGGAGCAGAGAGTGACCCTTAAACTCATCTACAGAACACACACAGGGCGGAGAGAAAGACGATGTCATCCAAATTGTTACACACACAACCCAAAACATTTTATTGGAGGGACAATCTATAAAGCCAGTGTGACCATGTTTGTATGCATGTGAGTGTATTGTGTGTGTTTGTGTGTCAGTGTGTGTGTTTGTGTGTCAGTGTGTGTGTGAGAGAAGATGCTGTTCTCACAGGTGAGTCTCTCTTTGAGCTCTGGGGTGGGGGCCATGTCCACAGCACTCTTCCCGTGACAGTTGACCAGGGAGGGGTCAGCCCCGTGGCTCAGCAGCAGAGAACACACCTCCACACGGTTCTTCGAGGCAGCTTCGTGGAGAGAGGTGAACTGCCACAAGTCCATGGCATTAACACACGCTCCGTGCTACAGGAAACAGAGAGGGGTGTTAGACACAATCGATATTGTAAAGGAAAGAAAGTGGCAGGTAGGTGAAAATGTTTTTTGAAACTAGTCCAATAAGAGCAAAGGTGTCACGACTCAGGTGTTACCACAGCACTGACGTGATACCTGACATCAGGTGAGTGATGAGGGCTTCCCGTAGACTAGCCAGTCAGTCCTGAGACTTAAAGACCAACTCAGACAAGAAGTGAAAAAAGTCTGAGTGTTCTGTCAAAGGAACCCAGACAGGTTTTTCAGACAGTGACAGAGCTGCTACGAATCCCTCTGAAAACAGCTGATAAAATAACGGCTTTCTCAGGACCCTCTTTACAAGAGGTATTCAACTCTTACCCTACGAGGTCCGGAGCCTGCTGGTTTTCTGTTCAACCTGATTATCAGGGCTAAAATCAGTCCATGGTTTGAGGGGAACAATGGAGAAAAAAAAGCAGTGGAACTGGCTTCGTGGTCCAGAGTTTAATTTGTGGGCTCTATAGCCTCTGAGCTAAAGGATTCTCCCTTTCATAATATATGCCATTTAACAGACGCTTTTTTCCAAAGCAACTTACAGTCATGCGTGCATACATTTTAAGTATGGGTGGTCCCAGGAATCAAACCCACTGTCCTGGCGTTGCTAGCATCATGCTCTACCAACTGAGCTCCACAGCCACACCATAACAGGCATGCCAGTACACACGAGGAGAAATGCCACATTTCTTACCTTCAGCAGCAGCTCTGTCACTTCGTAGTGACCATAGGAACACGCATTATGGAGAGGCACCAGACCCCTGAGGGTGAGAAGCACACATAGACAACATTAGTTCACATACGAAACACACTTTGTATATCTGTGTAATGAACAGCTCAGTTAGTTAGGTAAGGAGGTCAATGAAGTGTGAACTCAACATTTCAAAAACATTGGGGGGGGACACGACACATGGCAAACAACAAACACACTTACCCTTTGTCCTTTGCATGTACGTCGGCACCGTGCTGTAGTAAGAGCTGTACTATTCTAACCCGGTTGTACCCTGCTGCCAGGTGGAGAGGGGTGGACTACAGAGGAGAAAAGAGAGAGAATAATCAGAATAAGACAAGGGAATCTGAGATGACACTTTCTACCTGACAAAACACCCCCTACTGGGCAAGAGCAGGAGGTGGATGCCCATGGCCACACCTACAGCGCGTTAGCACCGCTCCTCAGTGGTAGCCTATATATGAGTGTGTGTCTCTGGGGAGAGAGGTTGATGGGAGATCCCAGAGAGGGAGGAATGGACTCAGGGGGATGGAACGTTTATCAGGAGGTGGTTCACTGAAACAGAACTACAATGAGCTCAGAACCAGAGAGTCAGCAACATAAAGAGCTGATTTGGGAGGAAAATATCACTGTGATCATTATAGTTAACACTTCAGGTGAAACCCCAGTGGGCTAGCCTGGGCTATATGACTGCACTGCTTACATATCCTTTCACATTTACTCGCTTGTCTTTTGTTATTGTCTTCCAGACGGAGGCTGTGTGTGTGTGTGTGTGTGTGTGTGTGTGTGTGTGGCTTACCCAAGTTATGTTAATCTCATCTCACAGACTCTGTCTTCCCACTGAATAGTCAAATAGCTTACATCACCTCATTTAAAATAATTAGGTGCAATTAGGGAACTGCCAACTCAAGCTGGACCAAAAATGTGAATCAATGGCTTCCCTCGTAGCAGCCATGTGAAAGCCTCTCTCAGCTGTTTCTGCATTGAGCAGAGTGCTCGACACGTTAGAGTCAACAGCCAAGTAGTGAAGCGTTTGAACATTGGCTGCTGCCAACACATCACAGGAAATGGTGCTTTGGTGCCAGTTTGTTGGGCTGTCCTACAACTGTGATTCTGGTAAATCATGAAATTTAGTTAGCTACGTTTGTTGTGAAGAGGTAGTGGCTGATTTCAAGCAAACGCAGACAAAACAACAAACTCAAGGAGGAACTCAAAAGAAAAGGAAGGATCATGGCAGAGACAGCAGCAGTGGAGTTCATCAACAGAACACACAGATGAGTAGTGGAGCATCACTGTAACTCACAGAGACAGCAGCAGTGGAGTCTATCAACAGAACACACAGATGAGTAGTGGAGCATCACTGTAACTCACAGAGACAGCAGCAAGATTCCAAAAACAGAGAAACAAAAAACAACAGAAACAGACAAGCGTGGAGTTCTATCAACAGAACACACAGATGAGTAGTGGAGCATCACTGTAACTCACAGAGACAGCAAGACAGTGGAGTTCTATCAACAGAACACACAGATGAGTAGTGGAGCATCACTGTAACTCACAGAGACAGGAGTTAGTCTAGCGACCTTGCGTTGAGTGGGTATCAGAGACTAAATAAAATGTTCACAGCCAGACAGTGAATAAAGAGGTAGCACGAAAAAGGGTGGACCTCACCCCCCTTCAGATATACTTTCTAGGTGAGGAAAAAGTATGTGACTGGAGAATAGTGAACAAAATAAAAAGACAAACGTGCCAATGAAGAGTGCACAACAAAGATTTTCCTGCTTTCCACTGATTACACAATTAATAAGGAACTGTGTAAATTGTCCACCCATAGATAATTTACAACTCTTATTTGGTCTGGACAATATTACCAAAATGCAAAAAAAAAAAAAAAAAGCTTTCGTAACATGCACATTATAATTACAACAGCAAAAGTAGATAACCCAAGTCCAAAACAAGGATAAAAGGTGTGACAAGCTATAGGATGGCAGGGTGAGGTCATAGTATGGCATTACAGGAGCAGGTGCAGACAGGGGAAGTATGTTGGCCCCGGTAATAAGCAGGCAATAAGATGAAATCAGGAACACCTACAGAAGAGGGTTCGTATCCCAGTGTTCTTTATCCTTACCCAAACTCCCCTCCACCCCAAATCATAACCTTAACCCAGGAAGCAATGGGAGGTTTGGTGGGTGGATGAAATGTGACCAACAAGAAGGCCAAGGTCCCAAAATGTGCACAAGGAGTCAGCTAAAATGAAAAAAATTATAAACCAAAACACCCCAGAAAAGTCATCAAAAGGAGTGCATCAATCTTAGAGCTGTTTGAAAATAACTTACCAGCATTTTTTGAGATGTCGACTGATAGACAATGTCGCCAGAACCACAAGTAAAACAGAACAAAAAAAGGAAAACAAAAACACAAAAATGATAGCATCATGTCGGTATTCCAAGCTAGAAGAAGTCATTGCAGATTTCAATCTAAAATGTCAAATTCAATTGAGCAGGTGTATTTTATTTAGACTTTTAGGTGTTTCTAATCATTTGAATAAGTTGTTGGGAACAGAACATCTGCACTAGAACCTTTCGAGACAGAAGGTCGGGTGAGAGATGCAGGAGACTGACATTAGCAACCATATCATTTCTATGACATTTGAGCAACATCAGGAGGGAGACGACACGGTTGTTGTTCATTCAGTCTCCCCTTTTCCACTCTGTTCTGCCCATTTGGGCAGTGGGAAGGTTGGGCCTGGCATCCGGGCACCAGACAGCCCTGTTCTGTTCTACCCCCAGATAGATAACCTAGGCTACATGAGCCAGGGGGCTGGGATGGGACGGGGGAAAGGGGGCTGGGACGGGGACGGGGGGCAGGGGGCTGGGACG
>NC_036860.1:58984306-58988790 GCF_002910315.2 Salvelinus sp. IW2-2015
GGAGGCGATAAGGAGAGGGGGAGGTAGGGAGGAGGGGGAGTCAGCCTAGTGAGAGATAGAGCATCCCACCGGCTTTATACCCAATCACTACTGCGAAATAAACAATAACAAACCCTGTTGTTAAAAATAACTAAGTACTGGTCCCTCTCGCTCCCTTTGCAATCACTAACATAGCTCATGGACAAGACAGGATAATGTTCCATCTGCTTTCAGACACAAAGCTTTTCTCTGTTCAACAACTGACCGGAAATGAAACAAACCTGCTTCAATTTAGAGAGTCTAGTCCACTACCACTCCACTCAATACCCTCTCCCCTCCTCAAATAATCTACTGCCCCTACGGATATTAAGGACCCTTTCAATTCAGAACATGATGTACTGAAGTGATACAGATAGTTAGAGGAACTACTGGAGCATATTGTCTCGGAGGCCCCAATGTGATAACACAGAGCATTTCCATTTTAAAACCGAATCTTAAGTGTTTGAAGGGGACATCTGATGGTATAAAGCACTGTTCCATTTCCCGGTAGACCTGGAGAAAGAAATAAAGAGAGAGAGAGCGAGAGAAAATGGATGTGGCAGGATGACCTTTTGTCTCCCAGCCCTTGGGGATGGGTACTGTAGTGAGTCAGGGAGAGAAGAGAGATTTTCAAGTGTGCCACGAAACCTTTCCTAATCTTGATTTATTTATTTTTACTCACTTATAAACGTGACCTGTGGAATGCAGATGGAATTGGCAGCACCAGTGGCGCTCAGATAATACATCGGATGGCACATGGTTACATCTGTGTCATTGTTTTGCTCAGCTAGTTGTTTGTATCAGTTGAGGGGCGCACATCACGAGCAAAAGAATTGGTATTATTTTACTTTGCATGTGAGAACCACTAGCACAGGCAAGTCTGATAAGGCTCAGCTGAACCACAGCCTCTGCCGTAGAAAACAACAGAGCTTTGTGTCTGTGGTTGCACCTTTACAATGCAGAAAACTACCCGTCTCAAACTCAGTTCAAAACAAAAAAAATATTTTACTGGAGCTAAAAAAAATAGATATAATATTTGTCACAGAAAATAGATGATTTGCAGTATGGATCAGATGGAGGACATTACCACTAAATAAATAAATAGGGAGATTTAAGGTGTGCCGCAGAATTTATTATGCCATCAAGGCGTGCCACGGTTGAAATAAGGTTGGGAACCACTGGGTTAGAAAGGGAAAGGGGGATACCTAGTCAGTTGTCCAACTGAATGTATTCAACTGAAATGTGTCTTCCGCATTAAACCCAACCCCTCTGAATCAGAGAGGTGCGGGGGGCTGCCATAATCGACATCCGCGTCTTCGGCGCCCGGGGAACAGTGGCTTAACTGACCCAATGCTCTAACCACTAGGCTACCTGGCGAACACGTGTCTGTGTGTACTATATGTCCATGTCCTTTGAATTGTTACCTGGCAGTTAGCCCAGTTAGCCCCACCGGCATGATTTGGACTTCTAACCCTTTTAAAAAATTGTGTGTTTGAGCTACAGACTTCTGGGTTGTACCTTTTCATTAGTCTATTTGTTCTGGTACCAACCATTTTGTCTGTGATTAACGGCAGATCCCGAAGGGGCCGGGTCTTTTTACAAAAACGTCTGAATGGATTCAGCTAGAAACTATTAAAATCTCTCTATGAAAAGATGACTCATGAGCACACACACGTTTTGCTATATGTGTCACACCCTGGCCTTAGTTATCTTTGTGTTCATTATTATTTTAGTCAGGTCAGGGTGTGACATCATGAAGTATGTGTTTTTGTATTGTCTAGGGGGTTGTATGGTTTAGAGGGTTAAGGAGTATAGATGGTTTAGTGTTGTGTGTAGTTGTCTAGGAAAGTCTATGGTTGCCTGAATGGGTTCCCAATTAGAGACAGCTGGTTACTGTTGTCTCTGATTGGGAGCCATATTTAAGACAGCCATAGGCTTTAGCTGTTGTGGGTCATTGTATATGTCTAGTCTATGTCGAACGTAAGTAGTTTGTTGTGTGCACTTGCGTTTGTAGTTTCACGGTCGTTTGGTTGTTTTTGTTAAGTTTGAATAAGTGTTTGTGTTCCGTCTTCTATAATAATAAAAGAAGATGTATTCATATCATGCTGCGCTTGGTCTCTCATATATCAAGACTGATCGTGACAGAATGACCCACAAACCCGGATCAAGCAGCATGACAAGCGGCAACAGGATCAAGGCATCAAGGATTCATGGACATGGGAGGAAATATTAGATGGAAAGGGACTTTGGGCAAACCGGGAGAATATCGCCTTCGTGAAGAGCTGGAGGCAGCGAAAGCGAGAGGAGGCGATATGAGGAGCGCACGGAGGCAAGGCAATGGAAGCCCGGAGTATACCCTAAAAATTTTGGGGGGGGGGGGGGGGCTAGAGTAGTGGGCCGAGGAGTAGGAGACCTGCGCCATTCCCAGGCTAACCGTGGAGAGCGGGAGTAGGGCGGACACCGTGTTACGCAATAGAGGCGACGGTGTTCCTGTACGTGTTCATCGCCGGTGGGGTTATTCCATCTCCCGCACTGGTAGGGCTAGATTGGGGCATTGAGCCGGATGTCATGGAAGCGCCCTACATATCTGGCCCAGTACGTTCCTCGGGCCGGCTTACATGGCACCAGTTGCATGTGTCCTGGTTCGCCTACATAGCCCGGTGCGGTTATTCCACCTCGCACTGGGTGCGCGATGGGAGCTTCAACAGTAAGGTTGGGCAGGCTCGTGTTCAAGGGAACCAGTAGGCCTCGATCCGGTATTTCGCGCCACCTCCCGCCCGTCCAGTCACCATGTGACTCCTCACGCACTAGTCTATGAGTGTGTGCTCACGCCTTACCACCAGTGCCGTAAACTCGCACCAAGCCTCCTGGGTGCCCAGAGTCTTGCCGTCCTGTGCTGCTCCCGCACTTAGCCTGAGATGCGTGTCCCATCGGTACACAGTTCCGGCACCACCATCGGCCTAATGTGCGCTTCCAGGGTCCAGTATGCACGTATTCCTGTTCCCGGCACTAGCCTGAAAGTGGTGTCCTTTAGACCGGTGATCCAGTTCCGGCACCACGCACCAGGCTACAGTGCTTCCGGCCAGACGATCGTCTGCCATGCGCCATCTGAGCATGTCTGCCCAGCGCATCTGACCGACTCATCGCATCTGCCATGCGATCTGAGCCCTGTTCCCCTCTGAGCATCCGTTCCCAGCGCATCTGAGCATCCGTCTCCCCAGTGCATCTACCATCGTTCACCAGCGCCGTCTGAGCATCCGTTGTCCCGAGCCATTAGAGCGCCGTCTGTCCCGAGCGTTAGAGCGTTAGTCAGTCGGAGGGCCGCTAGAGCATTCGTCGTCGGATCTGAGAGCGCCAACCAGACAGGATTGCGAGCCGCACCAGACAGGATATGCCAGAGCGCCGACACGCAGACAGGTTCTCGCAGAGCCGCCACAAGTTCTCAGAGCACGCAGATTGCAGAGCGTCAGCCCAGCATACACATGACGCAGCCAGTATCGCTAGATGAGCCAGCCCTGAATGATGCAGGCCATGAGAGCCATCCGTCGCCAGCCATGAGCAGCCAGATCCGTCAGCAGCATGCCAAATGATCGCCAGCCAGCATGACGCAAGCCAGCATCGTAGCAGTCCAGATCCTCAGCTCAGCCATGACCAGATCGTACAGCCAGACGTCCGCCAGTGAGCGGGATCCAGCCAGCAGACCGCGTCCGCAGAGCCGTCAGCCAGGATCCGCCAGAGCATCCAGCCGGATCCGCCAGACGCCGTCCAGCAGGATCCGCAGCCAGCCAGGTCTGCAGAGCAGCCAGCCAGATCCGCCATTACAGTACCGCCACAACCGTGCTCACCGCCCTTATCCTGGTGCTGCTCCCTTAGTACGGTGCTGCCCTTAGTAGGTGCTGCCCTTAATCGGTGCTGCCATTAGATCCGGTGCGTGCCCTTATTCCAGTGGGGTTTAAGTAGCGGGTAGTGACATATGGTGGGGTGGGGACCACGACCAGTGGCCAGAGCACCACGTGGCAGACGCCCCAACCAGACACCCTAAGACTTGAATGTTGGTGCCGGCCACGGAGTTTCGCACCTTAACAGGGGGGGTTATGTCACACCTGGCCTTAGTTATCTTTGTGTTCATTATTATTTTAGTCAGGTCAGGGGTGTGAGCATAAATAAGCTAATGCCTGTTTTTCGTATTCTATACGGGGTTGTATGGTTTTAGATGTAGGGTTAAGGGTATAGACTGGTTTTAGTGTTGCTGTTGTAGTATGACTACTAGTATAGAAAGTCCTATGGTTGCCTGAATGGGCTTCCACAATTAGAACAGCTTGTTACTGTTGTCTCTGATTGGGGAGGCCATATTACAGACACGCATAGGCTTTAGCTGTTGTTGGGTCATTCGTATACTGTTTAGTCTTATGTCGAACGTAAGTAGTTTGGTGTGGTGATCTGCGTTTGTAGTTTACGGTCGTTTG
>NC_036860.1:58991316-59129962 GCF_002910315.2 Salvelinus sp. IW2-2015
CAAGAGAGAAAGAGAGACGAACACAAACGTTGGCCAAACAGAGAGAAAGAGAGAGCGAACACAAACGTTGCCAAACAGAGAGAAAGAGAAGAGAGCGAACACAAACGTTTGGCCAAACAGAGAGAAAGAGAGAGCGAACACCAAACGTTGGCCAAACAGAGAGAAAGAGAGAGCGAACACAAACTTGCCAAACAAGAGGACAAGAGAGAGCGAACACAACGTTGCCAAACAGACGAGAAAAGAGAGAACGCGAACACAAACGTTGGCCAAACAAGAGAGAAAGAAGAGATGCGAACACAAACGTTGGCCAAACAGAGAGAGAAAGGAGAGCGACACAAACGTTGGCCAAACAGAGAGAAGAGAGAGCGAACACAAACGTTGGCCAAACAGAGAGAAAGAGAGAGCGAACACAAACGTTGGCCAAACAGAGAGAGAAGAAGAGCGAACACAAACGTTGGCCAAACAGAGAGAAAGAGAGACGAGCGGAACGACACAACGTTGGCCAAAACAAGAGAAAGAGAGAGAGGGCGAACACAAACGTTGGCCAAACAGAGAGAAAGAGAGAGCGAACACAAACGTTGGCCAAACAGAGAGAAAAGAGAGACCGAACACAAACGTTGGCCAAACAGAGAGAAAAGAGAGAGCGAACACAAACGTTGGCCAAAACAGAGAGAAAAGAAGATCGAACCACAAACGTTGGCCAAACAGAGAGAAAGAGAGAGCGAACACAAACGTTGGCCAAACAGAGAGAAAGAGAGAGCGAACACAAACGTTGGCCAAACAGGCGGGCTGGATCAATAGGACATTAGGCCTCTCCTCTGCCGACGGCTCACTGCTGGGGGAGATAAACGGCCCAGCCCCTCCCTCTAAATCAAATAAAATTGTATTGGTCACATACACATGGATAGCAGATGTTATTGCGAGAGTAGCGAAATGCTTGTGCTTCTAGTTCCGACAGTGCGGTAATTATCTAACAAGTAATCTAACAACTCCACAAAACTACCTAATACACAAATCTAAGTAAAGGGATGGAATAAGAATATGTACATATAAATATATGGATGGGCCATGACCGACCGGCATAGATAAGATGCAATATATGGTATAAAATACAGCATATACATCTGGGATGAGCAGTGCAAGGTATGTAAACATCATCATTAAAGTGGCATTAATAAAGTGACTCTAGGCCTATGGAAGGTGCTGCTTCTACTGCATATACACAGGATACTGTGGTAATGAGGCAGAACACAACGCTACCTACCCCTATACATAGAGAAGACTCACACAATACACAACGAGTATACAAACCATTAGGAACACCTGCTCTTTCCGTGACAGCCTGACCAGGTGAATCCAGGTGAAAGCTTTGACTAGGGCTGTTGTGGTGACCGTATTACCGCCACACCGGCAGTCAAGAGTCATGACCGCAGTAAAATTCCACGGAACCGTTGGATGTGCTTTGGTAGTACCCAACTTACTAACAACCATCAGGCCCTAATGGCCTGGTAGTCAGGGTTCTATTGTGCCTCTACCACTGGCATTGATGCAAATGCAATCGAAAATCCCATCAAACAAAAAGGTATCATGCTTTTAAAACTCAACGTGATGCTCAGTTTGAAGAAAGAAGTTCAACAGCAGGTTTGTCATTGTGGATGATGTTTCAAATGAAATGGACAGCGCTTTCTAAGGTGATGATTCATTCCAAACTCCCATATGCATAGGCTTAGAGGACTTAGAGGACAAGCACATTAGAGTGCCTTTTAAAATGATAAACTTGGATTAGCTAACACAACGTGCCATTGGAACACAGAAGTGATGGTTGCTGATAATGGGCCTCGAACACACACACACACACACACACACACACACACACACACACCACAAACACGACAGTTGAAGTCGTAAGTTAACATACACTCAGGTTGGAGTCATTAAAACTCATTTTTTCAACCACTCCACAAATTTGTTGTTAACAAACTATACTTTTGGCAAGTCGGTTAGGCCATCTACTTTGTGCATGACACAAGCAAATTTTCCAACAATTGTTTACAGATTATTTTCACTTAAAATCCACTGTATCACAATAGTCTGTCATTTTTTAATGGCGTTTTGGAGCAGTGGCTTCTTACTTTCTGAGGGGCCTTTCAGGTCATGTAGATATAGGACTCGTTTTACTGTGGATATAATACTTTGAACCCGTTTCCTCCAGCATCTTCACAAGGTCCTTTGCTGTTGTTCTGAGATTGATTTGCACTTTTCACACCAAAGTACGTTCATCTCCAGGAGACAGAATGCGTCTCCTTCCTGAGCGGTATGACGGCTGTGTGGTCCATGGTGTTTATTCTTGCGTACTATTGTTTGTACAGATGGACGTGGTACCTTCAGGCGTTTGGAAATTGCTCCAAGGATGAACCAGACTTGTGGAGGTCTACCATTTGTTTTCTGAGGTCTTGGCTGATTTCTTTTCATTTTCCCATGATGTCAAGCAAAGATGCACTGAGTTTGAAGGTAGGCCTTGAAATACATCACAAGGTACACCTCCAATTGACTCAAATGATATCAATTAACCTATCAGAAGCTGCTAAGCCATGGCATCATTTTCTGGAATTTTCCAAGCTGTTTAAAGGCACAGTCAACTAGTGTATTTAAACTTCTGACCCACCGAAATTATGATACAGTGAATTATAAGTGAAATAATCTGTCTGTAACAATTGTTGGAAAAATTACTTGTGTCATGCACAAAGTAGATGTCCTAAAACCGACTTGCCAAAACTAAGTTGTTAACAGAAATTTGTCAGGTTGAAAAACGAGTTTTATGACTCCCAACCTAAGGTATGTAAACTTCCGACTTCAACAGTAGGTAGGTAGGTATATATATATTTATTATATTATGGTACACTTCAACTGTGAGAGACGGAATCTAAAACAAAAATCCAGAAAATCACATTGTATGATTTTTAAGTAATTAATTTGCATTTTATTGCATGGCATAAGTATTTGATCAACTACCAACCAGTAAGAATTCCGGCTCTCACAGACCTGTTAGTTTTCTTTAAGAAGCCCTCCTGTTCTCCACTCATTACCTGTGGAGAAAAAAGTAGCTATTGTCCTGTAGCCCATCCCAGCCTTGTGCAGGTCTACAATTTAACCCCTGATGTCTTACACAGCTCTCTGGTCTTGGCCATTGTGGAGAGGTTGGAGTCTGTTTGATTGAGTGTGTGGACAGGTGTCTTTTATACAGGTAACGAGTTCGAACAGGTGCAGTTAATACAGGTAATGAGTGGAGAACAGGAGGGCTTCTTAAAGAAAAACGAACAGGTCTGTGTCCCACTATATATAATATATATAATAATATAACGTGGGGAGGAACAAGTATTTGATACACTGCCGATTTTGCAGGTTTTCTCACTTACAAAGCATGTAGAGGTTCTGTAATTTTTATCATATGGTACACTTCAACTGTGAGAGACGGAATCTAAAACAAAAATCCCGAAAATCACATTGTATGATTTTTAAGTAATTAATTAGCATTTTATTGCATGCATAAGTATTGATACCATCAGAAAAGCAGAACTTAATATTTGGTACTGAATACTTTGTTTGCAATTACAGAGATCATACGTTTCCTGTAGTTCTTGACCAGGTTTGCACCACACTGCAGCAGGGATTTTGGCCACTCCTCCATACAGCCTTCTCCGATCCTTCAGGTTTCGGGGCTGTCGCTGGCAATACGGACTTTCAGCTCCCTCCAAAGATTTTCTATTGGGTTCAGGTCTGGACACAGGCTAGGCCACTCCAGGACCTTGAGATACTTCTTACGGAGCCACTCCTTAGTTGCCCTGGCTGTGTGTTTCGGGTCGTTGTCATGCTGGAAGACCCAGCCCGACCCCATCATCAATGCTCTTACTGAGGGAAGGAGGTTGTTGGCCAAGATCTTCGCAATACATGGCCCCATCCATCCTCCCCTCAATACGGTGCAGTCGTCCTGTCCCTTTGCAGAAAAGCATCCCCAAAGAATGATGTTTCCACTCCATGCTTCACGGTTGGGATGGTGTTCTTGGGTTGTACTCATCCTTCTTCTTCCTCCAAACACGGCGAGTGGAGTTTAGACCAAAAAGCTCTATTTTTGAATCATCAGACACATGACCTTCTCCATTCCTCCTCTGGATCATCCAGATGGTCATTGGCAATTCAGACGGGCCTGGACATGCGCCTGCTTGAGCAGGGGGACCTTGTGTGCGCTGCAGGATTTTAATCCATGACGGCGTAGTGTGTTACTAATGGTTTTCTTTGAGACTGTGGTCCCAGCTCTCTTCAGGTCATTGACCAGGTCCTGCTGTGTAGTTCTGGGCTGATCCTCACCTTCCTCATGATCATTGATGCCCCACGAGGTGAGATCTTGCATGGAGCCCCAGACCGAGGGTGATTGACCATCATCTTGAACTTCTTCTATTTTCTTCTATTTTCTAATAATTGCGCCAACAGTTGTTGCCTTCTCACCAAGCTGCTTGCCTATTGTCCTGTAGCCATCCCAGCCTTGTGCAGGTCTACAATTTTATCCTTGATGTCCTTACACAGCTCTCTGGTCTTGGCCATTGTGGAGAGGTTGGAGTCTGTTTGATTGAGTGTGTTGGACAGGTGTTCTTTATACAGGTAACGAGTTCAAACAGGTCAGTTAATACAGGTAATGAGTGGAGAACAGGAGGGCTTCTTAAAGAAACTATACAGGTCTGTGAGAGCCGGAATTCTTACTGGTTGGTAGGTGATCAAATACTTATGTCATGCAATAAAATGCAAATGAATTACTTAAAAATCATACAATGTGATTTTCTGGATTTTTGTTTTAGATTCCGTCTCTCACAGTTGAAGTGTACCTATGATAAAAATTACAGACCTCTACATGCTTTGTAAGTAGGAAAACCTGCAAAATCGGCAGTGTATCAAATACTTGTTCTCCCCACTGTATATCTATTCAGAAAACATCAACATAATATAACCACATATTAAAACTGTCAGTTTTTCCATTGTAAACCGACAAACATTCTAAGCATGGGCGAAGGTAGTCTTCCCACACCAAGACAGAGCTTTTGATCTGGAAATATGATCAACATTTAAACAAGGGTCTTTGATGACGGCTACAGAGCGATTCCCTAATTCTTAGGTCTTTGATGTTGTAATTAGCTGTGCAACACGCTACTTCTCTGCCACCTTCTATTCCCATTACTGCTGGACAGAAGATAGAGCCAGGAAGTAGTCGGAGAGAGCTGAGCAGGCAGTCTAAATTCGCTACAAAATCATATGATCAAAACATGGATCGAGAGCATTTCAGAAATGAAGCTCTAGAAATCACATCCGCCTGCGGAGCAGCTGCTCTTTAGAATCTTGAGGAGGCTCGATGACATCAGTGCATGATTTGAACCACACAAAGGTCAAAAGAATCTCAGAATCCCCGAGTAGAAAACATTCAAAGTTGCTAGTGTGTATTGGGTTGAAAATAACACTTTCAGCTTTGGCCGCAGACTATTCCCAGTCCAATTCTAACACTCACACCAGCTATACATAATCTTTATGTTTACGCCATAAATATGTCAAGTAAATATTACCCCAACAGAGAAATCAGAGCCTACCTGTGCTGATGTGATAGCAGAGTGGAAGTGGTAATTATTGTGATAAAATAGGAAAATGTATGTTCAGTGAGTCGGAGGCTAACAGGCAGTCTGTACAAAGTACACAGAGAGAACTGAGAAGAAGTCTCCCCCTGGTACGGAGTGTGCTAATTGGAAACTATATGGCTGGAAAAATCAGCTCAGTAAAATAAGATGGACTTTATTTATCAGTAGTGGTAATACCAACTATCTATGAACCACAACAAAAACAACCCTCAATTTGCTTGCCTGACTGCTTTCGCAGACGGTTCAAACGAGTCAAAACACTCCATATTAACGACCCCGTCTCAGGGAGGACATGCAGTACACATACCACTACATTAGCACTCTCTCTACCACATTCCTCCTTTCTTACAAAACGTACGAACGAGGAATAAAGAAAAAGGAGAAACATTTAGAAAAATAAAGGAACAGAGGTAAAGGTCAATTGTGGCTCAGTGAAACATTTGAGGTTTGATTCACTGCACGAGTGTGGTTAAAACTCCATAAGTGATCATTTTTTCTGAAGGCATCTTGATAATGCTCTCCAGCGAGCTGCCATGCAGAGCCGTGTTATTAATGCTCCCCAGCGAGCTGCCGTGCAGAGCCGTGTTATTAATGCTCCCCAGCGAGCCGTGTTATTAATGCTCCCCAGCGAGCCGTGTTATTAATGCTTGCCAGCGAGCTGCCGTGCAGAGCCGTGTTATTAATGCTCTCCAGCGAGCTGCCGTGCAGAGCCTTGTTATTAACGCTCCCCAGCGAGCTACCGTGTAGAGCCTTGTTATTAATGCTCCCCAGCGAGCTGCCGTGCAGAGCCGTGTTATTAATGCTCCCCAGCGAGCCGTGTTATTAATGCTCCCCAGCGAGCTTCCGTGCAGAGCCGTGTTATTAATGCTCCCAGCGAGCCACGTTATTAATGCTTGCCAGCGAGCTGCCGTGTAGAGCCGTGTTATTAATGCTCCCCAGCGAGCTGCCGTGCAGAGCCATGTTATAAATGCTCCCCAGCGAGCTGCCGTGTAGAGCCTTGTTATTAATGCTCCCCAGCGAGCTGCCGTGCAGAGCCATGTTATTAATGCTCCCCAGCGAGCTGCCGTGCAGAGCCATTGTTATAAATGCTCCCCAGCGAGCTGCCGTGTAGAGCCTTTTATTAATGCTCCCAGCGAGCTGCCGTGCAGAGCCATGTTATAAATGCTCCCAGCGAGCTGCCGTGTAGAGCCTTGTTATTGACGCTCCCCAGCGAGCCATGTTATTAATGCTCCCCAGCGAGCTGCCGTGCAGAGCCGTGTTATGACGCTCCCCAGCGAGCTGCCCGTGTAGAGCCATGTTATTAATGCTCCCCAGCGAGGCTGCCCGTGTAGAGCCATGTTATTAATGCTCCCCAGCGAGCTGCCATGCAGAGACGTGTTTATTGACGCTCCCCAGCGAGCCATGTTATAAATGCTCCCCATCGAGCTGCCTTGTAGAGCCATGTTATTAATGCTCCCCAGCGAGCTGCCATGCAGAGCCGTGTTATTAATGCTCCCCAGCGAGCTGCCCGTGTAGAGCCATGTTATTAATGCTCCCCAGCGAGCTGCCACATCGAGCTGTGCTGCGTTAATAACGTCCTGCACTCCTGGGCTCTCCATCATCCTGACCCACCCGACACCATGCACCCATCGCTCCTATCAAACACACACACTCAGCCTCTTGCCTCACACACAGACATGCACTCAGCCTCTCTCTCATACACACACGCTCTCTCTTACTCCAAGCTTCCAAATTAAACCCTGGTAAAGCAGGCAGGATAGCGTAATGCGGGAGACTGCTTTTGAAGATTTGCACACGCAGACCTATGTTTTACTATACTGTACTTGAGGACTTTTTGGAGACCAACAATTGATTCCCATTCAAAATCCTATTTTCCCCTAACCCTAAAATAGGCCTTTTTACAAGTGAGGACTGGTAAAATGTCCTTACTCCTCTGGGTTACTATTCTAGTGAGGCTTTTTGGTACACACAAGTATAGTCAAATGTGTCCACACACACAAACTCTCCTTTCAGCTTTGATGTGAATCACGGACAGCAGTATTGATCCTTTGTCAAGAAGGAACCTGCCTAAAATAGCCTTTTTACAAGTGAGTACCGTCAAAATGTCCTCACTTCTCTGAATTGTAGTTGGTTTTCTATTCTTGTGAGGTCTTCTGGTACTCACAAGTATAGTACAACGTGTCCACACACACCTTTCAGCTTTGATGTGAATCACGGGCAGCAGTACTGATGCTCGGCTGGTGTTTTGTATTCTTACTCCCTCCACAGGTATTGATGGCGGTTTTCAAATATGATGGTAAAACTGGTGACATTCCAATCTACACGGTAAAACTGGTGACATTCCAATCTACACGGTAAAACTGTAAACATAAAGCCACAGTTCCTATTATAAATGCATACACTTAGGTGGGGGGGTGTAACACCAGGCAGTGTCCTCCCCACTGGTTAGAGCTAATTAAAAAAGTATTAGTTGTATGTAAGGGCTCCGCATGGTATACATCGTCCAATGAAATGCCTACTTGCAGGTTCTTTCTGGACAATGCAACAATAACAAATGGTAAAAGAGGAGTGGAGTGGTGGGATTCCCTACACCAATGAATGACCCTTAATTACCCAGGCAGTCACCAGCTAATTATGACTATTATAGGTCAAATAGGGGGTACTTATATTTGTCCTGTTTCACACATGTACAAATGTGTAACCTGTACAGTGTGTGGTGAAATGGAAATGTGTTTTTTTGCATATCCCACTCCCCCTGAGACACCCTCGGAGAGAGGGGTCATGGCATGGGATCAGCCATTATTGACGGCAACCCGGGAGCAATCCCCCTAGTCGGATTCAAACTAGGAACCTTTTGGTTACTGGCCCAAAGCTCTAACCGCTTTACCTGCAGCCCTCGCTAGGCTACATGTCCCGCTAGGCTACATGCCCCGCTAGGCTACATGTCCCGCTAGGCTACATGCCCCGCTAGGGTAACGGATGAAGCATAAGTGCCATCAGAGAAATGACAATCTGACAAACATATTTTATAGGACAGCGTGAACCAGTTGATTAACTGACTGAATCAGTAACAAGCGCCTGTGTGACTGCGTAGTCCAGCTGGTGTCACACAGACACATGCAGAGATCCTCATTCAGTGATTCATCCATCCATCTAAATTATAAAGCCCACTTTACCAAAGCATTTCTTCTAGATGCCCTCTCTCTCATTCCCCCTGCGGTACAATATGCGGAGGAGGATGTCACTTCGAAGGCAGCGCCAGAATGCAGAGGGTGTGATGGTTATGACAAGCCCCGGGGCATCATTTCTAACCGTTGCATAATTACACACTAAATATCCACGTGCGCCATTTCTGAAAAGGCAGCACGTACAAAAATATTGCGTTTTTTTTTTGGACTTGGCACACGCCATACATACATATGCATATTCCCCGTTACAAATCAGCCCCATCCTGAAGCTAGGCCAAGGCAGTTCTAAAGGAAACAGCAATAGCAGACTTGATTAAATGTCTTTGTAAAATGTCACTTTTGCAGTGACATTTGCTGTAGGCCTATGCTATCTGACACAAAAAGATAATGAAAGAACAAAATTTGCTAATTGTTGTGGACCTGTAAACCGATAGTTGGAATTTAAAAAAGGGCCTAATGTTTTGCATTCACTTTTCCTCAAACCTATACGCTGCACTGCCCGAATTCTAAAACATTGTCTAGTTACCGTGGTAGCTATACACACTTCAAGGCAAAAGATCAACAGTCGGTTCACCTGTTAAATTGTACTGTATGTTATAAACCACGCTCCCTATCTTATTCATAGAACAAAATACTTGAAATAGCCTATCAAATAAGCCCAATTAAATGAGGTGATGCGTATGGTAATTTGTTGTAGGCTATGGCTACTTAGGGAATATGAACACATCACGCACAGAAAAGGTGAATAATTTATTCTGCAATGGTTATAGAACATATGGATTGTGTATAAACGCAATAGTCTACCCCAGAAATGTTTAAATGCATTATTCAGACGTAAGCTACTGAAGTAACCTCCAACCGTCTGTTCCCCGGTAATAATCTGCGCTCCAGATCGGAAGGTAGAGAGCAAAATACTTGCAATAGCTAATCTATTTACGACTGTGAAATGGCTCCAATTAAAATGAGAGGGGGGACTAATGGTATACTTGTTGTAGGCCTATGCTACCTCGTGAGTACGAAACCATTACAGAAAAGGTGAGGAATTTATTATGCAGTGATCATGGAAATGAACAAAATAATATCCTAGGAAATAGAAGCCTATTTCAAATAAGGTATTTCTATTTTCTATAAATTTGCAAACATTTCTAAAAACCTGTTTTTGGTTTGTCTTGGGTAGATTGGTGAGGAACATTTTTTGTTTAATCCATTTTAGAATAAGGCTGTAACGTAACAATGTGGAACACTGGCTTCTTAATTTACCTCAACAACCTGCTTCCAACCAGTCCCTTCAAGGCCCCTGGGAAAAGTGGGATGTGCTGAGGCTGAATGAACCGGTCCCGTCTCCAACCTCACCTTCTTTTCTGTGTCATCATGACCATCGTGGCTTTTCATAACCGTCATGAACATCAAGGCTTGTAATATTTTTAAACTTTTTTATTAAAAAAATATGATTTAACCATTATTTAACTAGGCAAGTCAGTTAAGAACAAATTCTTATTTACAATGACTGCCAAACCCGGACGACGCTGGGCCACTTGTGAGTCCCATAGGGTGGCGCACAATCACGGCCGGGTGTGATACAGCCTGGATTCGAACCAGGGACTCTAGTGACACCTCTTGCACTGAGATGCAGTGCCTTAGACCGCTATCCCCACTCGGGAGCCCATAACCATCAGAGACCTCATTTATAAACCATTTGTACCTACAAAATATACCCCAAAACATGCGTGCGTCATTCTTCACGCAAAAGTTGACATTTATAAAAACTGTGAAAATGTGCTCAACTTCTCACAAACTTTAGACCATACGTACACACAGTTTCTAGTAGTTTAAGTATTGCATTGCAAGAAGGCAAGTAGATTAGTATTTTGGGCAAATGGGGGATATGATGGACACGTTTATTCATAACAATAAACAGGTTAATAACAAGATGCAAATACTTGCCGTTAGTGAGAAGATCTATTTAGTCTATCTATTTAGTTTATCTTTGCATTTTTTAATTATTTACATAAGTATTCAGATTTTTTTTTTCATTTTAAAGTTATTATGTAAATAATTAAAAAAATGCAAAGATAAACTAAATAGATTTTTTCTCTTCTCGCTAACGGCAAATATTTGCATCTTGTTATTATAATTGAGTTATTATAATTGAATATAATTGAGCTTAGGGGCAATGAACCACAGGATTGGGCTTCTATCTGAATCCACATGGACCCTTGTCTGTTTGTGATCTATGTTAGCATGTTGCGGATTTGGGCAGACCAGTAGTACAATTGAAGGGAGGGAAGAGCAAGACCGCTCTTAGATTCAGGTTTCGATAGAGTGGAGAACTTGATCCTAGGTTTTTTATTGCCCCATATAAATTTGGTGATGCTTTGGTTAGTTGTTTTGAAAAAGGAAACTGGGCGATAGCATTTGAGCATCTGAAAAAAATTGTTCAGTCTAGGGAGGATGTTCATACGGATGACATTAATTCTTCCGACTAAGCTAATTGGGAGGGAGATCCAGGTTTGGAGATCGTTCTTGATTCGATCCAGGAGAGGAAGATCATTTTCAATTCAGATCTGGTGTTACGAAGATCCCAAGGTATTGAAACCCCTGTGTCTTCCACTGGAATGGACATAGTGTCTTCATAGAGCTGGTGAGTGTAAGATTGAGAGGGCAAACAGTTGATTTGTTCAAACTTATCTTATATCCTGAAAACTTTCCATACTGAGCAATTGTGTCTAAAATGGGAGGGATTTCTCAGGGTTGGATACGTAGAGCAAGACATCCTCCGCGTAGAGCGAAATCATGTGCTGCAGGCCACCTGCAGAAGTATGAGAGAAACTTTCCAAATACAGGGGTGCCAAGAGTGTAGCGTCATACCCAAGAAGACTCGAGACTGTAATCGCTGGCAAAGGTGCTTCAACAAAGTACTGAGTAAAGGGTCTGAATACTTCTGTAAATGTGCTATTTCCATTTTATATTTTTAATACATTTCTAAAAAACTTTTTTAATAATTCTAAAAGGCTGTTTTTGTTTTGTCATTATGGGGTATTGTGTGTAGATTGATGAGGGGAAAAATGATTTAATCCATTTTAGAATAAGGCTGTAACGTAACAAAATGTCGAAAAAGTCAAGTGGTCTGAATACACTGTATCTACCTCAGATACCTCGTACCCCTGCACATTGATCTGGTACTCCCTGTATATAGCGTCATTCTTGTGTATTTTATCTCTCGTGTTACAAATTCTTATATATTTTTTTTTTTAAAGTTATCTGTGTTGTTGGGATGGGCTTGTAAGCAAGCATTTCATGGTAAAGTCTATACCCGTTGTATTCAGCGCATGTGACATTTTGGGGGGATTTTATTTTATTTGACCAGCTGTGTTCAGGTACTTTGTTGAGGCAGGCAAGTGTTCAGAGGGTGCGCCTCATCTGAGCGCTACGCTAAGCTTCCTGTCACATTGTCGGCCCAAGGTAATTTCTTTAACACTACACTGATATGTCACAGAGCTGCTGGAGTTGATGCCAGGGGACTGCCAGTGTACTGATTCCTCCACAGTATCAACACAAACCAGTCCAACTCAGAAGAACAAAGTAACAATCTAATTCATCCTGCTACAAATAGGATGATAGAAAAACAACTAGGCCTATTGTTCATGTCTTGAACCAGAACCTACTAGGGTTTCTAACAACTCATTACAACCAGTGCTGCAGACACAGCAGTAGCCTAGATTAAAAGCTTATCTGTGGGCAGAGAATCATACATGGCTGTTATCACAGGTTCAGAGTGGATTCATTACTTTACCACACACTCTATTTTCACCTACACTGCTCCTCCTTAAAGTAGCCATGGAAATAGCCTAACACTGCTGAAAGACCACACATTGGAAAACGGGATCCTTGGGACATCCCAACTCTGATGTCGTCACCCCATTGACGTTGACATTTTAAAAGGTTAAGGTAAAGGTTATGGTTTGGCAAGGGTTATGGTTTGGCAAGGGTTATGGTTTGGCAAGGGTTATGGTTTGGCAAGGGTTATGGTTAGGCAAGCGTTATGGTTAGGCAAGCGTTATGGTTAGGCAAGCGTTATGGTTAGGCAAGCGTTATGGTTATGTAAGCGTTATGGTTAGGTAAGCGTTATGGTTATGTAAGCGTTATGGTTAGGTAAGCGTTATGGTAACCATACCCTAACTGCTACACTTCTCCTGCTTATAGTAGCCACGGAAATAGCCTAAAACTGCTGAAAGATGACACATGGTCAAGGACAGAATTCTCAATTTCCTATTTCCCTGATCATTCCATCATTGCCAAGAGCCTTTTCTGTCCCGGCTGCTGCAATGCTCATTATAGAAACAAACTGTGACAAAAGATTTTACGGAGAAACTCTGGGTTTCAGGCCATGAAGGTATCTGAGGACGATGACAACCCCTTGCTGCTTTTTGCGGTGTGGATTCAGCAATAAAAAAATAAAAAAAGACAGGCAGAGCAACACAGAATCCGATGACAAACGGTGCCGCTCGGCAAGAGCTTACGTATTCCATTATATAACGTTACATCAACAAAAGAATGAACCAGTAAGACAGAATTTTATGACAAATGGAAAACAGAAGACTTGAGCAACCAAGGACAAGCTTCTCTTCAATTATTTCCCTGGGGTATGGAGGCGAGGCGGGGAGACTGACGAAGAGGCGGAGGCAGGAAATGCGAGCAGTGGATCATTAGCATACAGTGACTTCAAAGTATTCATGCCCCTTGACTTATTCCACATTTTGCTGTGTTACAGCCTTAATTCAAAATTGATTAAATATGTTTTTTTCCCCTCACATCTACAAACACACAATACCCCATAATGCCAAATCAAAACATGCTTATCGATATTTTTTCAAAATATTGAAAATTAAATACAGAAATGTCAGTAATTATGCAGAATTGTTCCCAGCCCTGAGTCAAGACATGTTATAGTCACCTTTGGCAGTGATTACAGCTGTGAGTCTTTCTGGGTAAGTCTCTAAGAGTTTTCTACACCTGGATTGTACAATATTTACACATTATTCTTTAGAAAAATCTTCAAGCTCTCAAGTTGGTTGTTGATCATTGCTAGACAGCCATTTTCAAGTAATCATAGATTTTAATGCCGATTTAAGTCAAAACTAACTCGGCCACTCAAGAACATTCAATGTAATCTTGGTAAGCAACTCCAGTGTATATTTGGCCTACTAGAAGGTGAATTTGTCTCCTAGTGTCTGTTGGAAAGCAGACTGAACCAGGTTTTCCTCTATGTGCTTATATTGAGATTCTTGAACACTTTTTATGCAGTTTTACTTTAGTGCCTTATTGCATGTTTTGGAGTATTTGTATTCTGTACAGGCGTCCTCCGTTTCACTCTGTCAGTTAGGTCAGTGTTGTGGAGTAACTACAATGTTGTTGATCCATCCTCAGTTTTCGCCTATCACATCCATTAAACTCGGTAACTGTTTTAAAGTCACCATTGGCCTCGATGAAATCCCTGAGCGGTTTCCTTCTTCTCCAGCAACTGAGTTCGGAAGGACGCTTGTATATTGGTAATGACTAGGTGTATTGATACACCATCCAAAGTGTAATTAATAACTTCCCCATGCTCAAAGGGGTATTCAAAGCCCTTTTTTTTGCCCATCTACCAATAATAGGTGACCTTCTTTGCGAAGCATTGGAAAACCTCCCTGGTCCTTGTTGTTGAACCTGTGTTTGAAATGTACTGCTGGAATGAGGAACGTTACAGATAATTGTATACAGTTGAAGTCAGAAGTTTACGTACACTTAGGTTGGAGTCATTAAAACTTGTTTTTCAACCACTCCACAAATTTCTTGTTAACAAACTATATTTTGGCAAGTCGGTTAGGACATCTACTTTGTGCATGACAAGTCTGTTTTCCAACAATTGTTTACAGACAGATTATTTCACTTATAATTCACTGTATCACAATTCCAGTGGGTAGGAAGTTTACATACACTAAGTTGACTGTGCCTTTAAACAGCTTGGAAAATTCCAGAAACTTATGTCATGGCTTTAGAAGCTTCTGATAGGCTAATTGACTTCATTTGAATCAATTGGACGTGTACCTGTGGATGTATTTCAAAGCCTACTCAGTGACTCTTTGCTTGACATCATGGGAAAATCAAAAGAAATCAGCCAAGACCTCAGAAAACAAATGGTAGACCTCCACAAGTCTGGTTCATCCTTGGGAGCAATTTCCAAACGCCTGAAGGTACCACGTCCATCTGTACAAACAATAGTACGCAAGTATAAACACCATGGGACTACACAGCCGTCATACCGCTCAGGAAGGAGACGCGTTCTGTCTCCTAGAGATGAACGTACTTTGGTGCGAAAAGTGCAAATCAATCCCAGAACAACAGCAAAGGACCTTGTGAAGATGCTTGAGGAAACAGGTACAAAAGTATCAATATCCACAGTAAAACGAGTCCTATATCGACATAACCTGAAAGGCCGCTCAGCAAGGAAGAAGCCACTGCTCCAAAACCGCCATTAAAAAGCCAGACTACGGTTTGCAACTGAACATGGGGACAAAGATCGTACTTTTTGTAGAAATGTCCTCTGGTCTGATGAAACAAAAATAGAACTGTTTGGCCATAATGAACATCGTTATGTTTGGAGGAAAAAGGGGGAGGCGTGCAAGCCGAAGAACACCATCCCAACCGTGAAGCACGGGGGTGCTTTGCTGCAGAAGGGACTGGTGCACTTCACAAAATAGATGGCATCATGAGAATGGAAAATTATGTGGATATATTGAAGCAACATCTCAAGAAATCAGTCAGGAAGTTAAAGCTTGGTCGCAAATGGGTCTTCCAAATGGACAATGACCTCAAGCATACTTCCAAAGTTGTGGCAAAATGGCTTAAGGACAACAAAGTCAAGGTATTGGAGCGGCCATCACAACGCCTGACCTCCATCCTATAGAAAATTTGAGGGCAGAACTGAAAAAGCGTGTGCGAACAAGGAGGCCTACAAACCTGACTCAATTACACCAGCTCTGTCAGGAGGAATGGGCCAAAATTCACCCAACTTATTTTGGGAAGCTTGTGGAAGGCTACCCTAAATGTTTGACCCAAATTAAAACATTTAAAGGCAATGCTACCAAATACTAATTGAGTGTATGTAAACTTCTGACCCAGTGGGAATGTGATGAAAGAAATAAAAGCTTAAATAAATCATTCTCTCTACTATTAGTCTGACATGTCACATTCTTAAAATAAAGTGGTGATCCTAACTGACCTAAGACAGGGAATTTTTACTGGAATTAAATGTCAGGAATTGTGAAAAACTGAGTTTAAATGTATTTGGCCAAGGTGTATGTAAACTTCCAACTTCAACTGTATGTGGCGTACAGAGATGAGGTAGTCATTAAAAAAGCATGTTAAACACTATTATTGCACACAGAGTGAGTCCATGCAACTTATTAGTTTACTTGTAAGCACATCTTTACTCATGTACTTGCCATAAAAAAGGAGTAGAATACTTACTGACTCAAGACATTTCAGCTTTTCATTTTTAACAAATTAGTAAACATTTCTAAAAACATAATTCCACTGACATTATTGGGTATTGTGTATAGGCCTGTGACACAAAATATACATTTTATCAATTTTAAATTTAGGCTGTAACAAAATATTTGGAGAAAGTCAAGGGGTGTGAATACTTTCTGAAGCCACTGTACATAGACAGATCACTTAGGAAACAAAAACAAGCAGATCTTAGAGAGGGAGAGAAAAGCCTGGGAAATATATTAAGCGAACTGAATGAGTTCAAGGAGCAAGTGTGATTTACTATTTACTTGATTGATTTATTTAGCATAGAGTATAGAGGGAGAGATTAGCTGGGCATGGAATTAAACTAGACAGGTGAGAGCATTGAGGATTAACTGACTGTAGATATAGGCCAAGTCTCTTCAGGAGCGTTAAATGAACACTCACTGGCAGTAGTAGTAGAATCTCTATGGAATCACCTGTCACAAACTGACTTCTTAACTACAACATGAATGGCACATACCTCTGAATAAAATGCTCAACCAAAACCTCAGCAAGCTTTGCATATTTTGAAGTTCGCTTATCTCTCGCAAAGCGAGCCTTTAATTCTATTCCAGTTGAATCGTTAATTTCTTTATCAGCTTTGACAACAGAAATTATAAGTGGAATAGTATATGAGGAAGGAGAATCCTCAGAACAGAATATCATTACTATGGTAATCAGTAGCCCCACTTATTTGCATCTTGCACAGAGATCACGCACAGGTTCTCTCACACACTCACTCAGTGTTTCTCTCAAACCATGTTTTTTATATTAACATCAAGTCAGGTGTCCTCACCCTTTTGATGGCCAAGCTGGAACTGAGATCCAGGTAATTATAATCTATGAGTAACCGTGTAATAACCACGTTAGGACTGCTGAGCACACATCATTTAGAGTGGGGGGGGTGGGGGCTAGACTACACCTGACAGACTGTAGATGTGGCCTAAACACCTAAAAAAAAGTCCCCTTGGAAATATGTAAGAGCCTCGTGAATTACGCTGAACTTTCACTTTCCCATAATCTCCTCTATAACTCCTGGGTCTCCCTCCTAGGTAAAATACCCGTAACTCACTGGACAGTCAATTAAAGGGCTATATAGTAGCAGGGAAACAGAGAGCGGTGGCCTTAGGTGACCAAGGAATCCCAGTCCAGCACAAAGGACTAACCGAACAGACAGAGTCTGAGGACTCAACACAAAGCAATGTAACTAGTAGGAGCAACCCTCTCATCGGCATTAGAACAGCATCTCTGTATCCACATGCTGTATTGTCCGGCACACAGCAACTCAATAGCACAGAGAGACTGTAAAAGAGAAGACATTCCCTCTGTTCATAAACACTGAGGTCTGGGGAGCGACCAACCGACCGGCAGGCAGGAATACTGCACCCTGCAGAGCCATATTAGAGGGCAGTGACTCTGGCCTACACAGCCCAGCGATAAACATCCACACTGCCACGCCAGTGGAACAGCACCGCTCACAGTCAGGCAGAGAATTATCCAGGGAGGAAGAGTCGGAGCCACTTTAATTAAAAGGAAAACGAGGAAATAAAGAAGAGGGACTTGAGAGGAAGATGGAGACAAACTTTGTGAAAGCTTCATTTGAATTTTAATATGCATCATTGTCTCGATTATCATTATCGTTGTCATCACACCCTCACGGAAATCAATTCAAATCAAAATGTCATTGCATTCCTTCTGAAGCAGACAGGGACAGGATGCAGAGGTACTACGCCACAACAGTGGCAACACAGCCAGGGGTGAATGAGAATCAGGAGTCATTGAACGCTAACTGCTCACACAATAGCCATAATTACAACCTACAGTACACTGCTGTGGTGTGGGAATACAAAGAATGGAATCTCACTGTGGAATCCCTCACAGATCCCAAAATAAATCCCTCTACATTATTCCCGGGAAGCTTACTTTCTGAGAGAACTGGAATGTTTGAATATGCTGGACATCACAGCATGGAGCTGTAGCCAGGTATCAACTATGAGTATCTAGTCATGTATTCTAGTCAAGGCTCATCCTAAATAACTACTGCTGTACACACCTTCTATTCATATACTGTCCATACAGTCTATACACACACCATTATATATATAAAGTGCATTAGAAAAATATTCAGAACCCTTGACTTTTGTTACGTTACAGTCTTATTCTAAAATGTACTAAATAGTTGTTTCCCCTCATCAATCTACACACAAAACCCCATAATGACAAACCAAAAACGTTTTTTAGAAATGTATTAAAAATAAAACACTGAAATAGCACATTTACAGAAGTATTCAGACCCTTTACTCAGTACTTTGTTGAAGCACCTTTCGCAGCGATTACAGCCTCAAGTATTCTAGTGTATGGCTCTACAAGCTTGGCATAACTGTATTTGGGGAGTCTCTCTCATACTTCTCTGCAGATGCTCTAAAGTTCTGTCAGGTTGGATGGGGAGCGTCGCTGCACAGCTATTTTCAGGTCTCTCCAGAGATGTTCAATCAGGTTCAAGTCTGGGCTCTGGTTGGGCCACTCAAGGACATTTAGAGACTTATCCCGAAGCCACTCCTGCGTTGTCTTGGCTGTGTGCTTAGGGTTGTTGTCCTGTTGGAAGGTAAACCTTCACCCCAGTCTGAGGTCCTGAGAGCTCTGGAGCAGGTTTTTATCAAGGATCTCTGTACTTTGCTCAGTTCATCTTTCCCTCGATCCTGACTAGTCTCCCAGTCCCTGCCACTGAATAACATCCCCACAACATGATGCTTCCATCAACATGCTTCACCGTTGGTGCCAGGTTTCCTCCAGACGTGACGCTTGGCATTCAGGCCAAAGAGTTCAATCTTGGTTTCATCAGATCAGAGAATCATGTTTCTCATGGTCAGAGTCCTTTAGGGGCCTTTTGGCAAACTCCAAGCGGGCTGTCATGTGCCTTTTACTGAGGAGTGGCTTCCATCTGGCCCCTCTACCATAAAGGCCTGATTGGTGGAGTGCTGCAGAGATGATTGTTCTTCTGGAAGGTTCTCCCATCTCCACAGAGGAGCTCTGGACCTCATGGCTTTGTTTTTGCTCTGACATGCACTGTCAACTGTGGGACCTTACATAGACATGTGTGTGCCTTTCCAAATCACGTCCAATCAATTGAATTTACCACAAGTGGACTCCAATCAAGTTGTAGAAACATCTCAAGGAGGATCAAATCTAAATTTCAAGTCTCATAGCAAACAGTCTGAATACTTATGTAAATAAGGGATTTCTGTTTTTCCTTTTTAATACATTTGCAAATATTTCTAAAAAACAGTTTTTGCTTTGTCATTGTGGGGTATTGTGTGTAGATTGATGAGAAAAAAAACATTTAATCAATTTTAGAATAAGGCTGTAACGTAACAAAATGCAGCAAAAAGGGAAGGGGTCTGAATACTTCCTGAATGCCCTGTACATACAGTGAGCTCCAAAAGTATTGTACTACGGACAAAACACTTCTAAAGGGTTCACCCGATATGGATGAAAATACCCTCAAATTAAAGCTGACAGTCTGCACTTTTTTGTGCTGCAACCATGTTGTCTCTTTTGTCGTGATGTGCGTTTTGATATGCATTTTATTCTTAATCCCATCCCCCGTCCCCACAGGAGGCCTTTTGCCTCTTGCTAAGCCATTATTATAAATAAGAATGTATTTTTAATTGTCTTGCCTTGTTAAATTAAGGTTAAATATATATTTTTTTTGTATTGTCAAGTATAGGTCAATGACTATTTCAAATGTACTTGATTGTATTGGAGCAACGGTCCATTCCACTATACAAATTGGTTTGAATATCACGGTTTAAGCGAAGATTGCTTGAGTAACAGTGGTGTGTATGTGTGTACAGACACGCGTGTTCTGACTGAGCCAACTCTTACCTTGCGGCCGTCACTTGCATGGCAGTTGACGTTTAACGGAGTGAGCAGGGCCATGAGCTTCTCTTCATTTCCACTCCTGCAGCGGAACAAAACATGGAGAGAAAAAACTAAAAGATATAGATATAGCCGAGCGAGTGAGCGAGCGAGAAAGAGAAGGGGAAATGTAGTAGTATCTTTAGATATCTTTTCAGTATCTTTAACTAAAAAAGGATAACAAAAGAATAGGCAAGGAAAGTGGAAAGCTTGTGTTCCAAAATGTACAGAACAGAGACCTAAAGAGCATTTTGTCTGCAGTCTAAACCAGGCCAGTAACTCTGACTACACTGGTCAAGAAAGATTGTTAGATAACAGACAACGGTGAAAAACACTGATGCAGAGTAAATTCTTTCCTTATGCCAAAAGAGATGTATTCTTTGCCAAAGGCTATGCATGGCCATAGAGAGATTCAGAGACAAGGCTTCCGGATATCTGAGTCAGCATCTCCACTCTACCTGCTGCGGAGGTTTTTCCTGTGTTATTCTATTCTTCCATCCCTGAACACAATACACAGACTGAACACACACTAAACAGCCGGCAATGAGGTCTGATGCAGCGTGATGGTTCATGGTGGTCAGGAGCCATATGGAGCTTCAGCATCTCCTGCCAGGGTCCCTGAAGCCAAGGGCCATCCTCTCCCCTCCCAGGTGTCAGTGTGACTGCATGGTATTTCCATAGATCCACAGAAAGAGCCAGGGCCCGGGGTAAAAGACAGTCCTGAATATGGACGGACAACAGAGCAAACTCCAGTAAGGCCCTACTGCTGTGCCGTGTCCTTCTCCTCTGTCCTCGGGTCTCTTCACCCTTTGGCCGGTACCAGTAGCCCTGCTGCCTGTTCTGGTCTTGATCAGGGCTGCCATGCCAGCCAGTCATAATGTTGGCATGCTCAGGGAGTTTATTTATTAGGGATGTCTGCTGCCTCCTGGAGTTGGTGACCGGTGCCGAGGCACGGTGACGGGAGGCCCAGTCAGGATGTGCTATCACGGCAGCGAAGCCGGCCAGTCACTGATTTACCCAGATGACGTCGCTAAAGGCCGTCAGAGAAAGAAAGAAAAGGTTATTTCTTCTCTCCCCCCTCTTTCTCCTCTCTCGTTCTCCCTGTACCAAGCTTCGCCAAAGTCCCTTCCGTGAAGATGCATTCACAGCCAGTGGCTTTGCTTTCTTCTGCTTGTCTCTTTCTCCGCTTCTCTTCTCCTTCCGACAGTAAAGTGGCCTGAAGTAAAAACAAGAGATCCTTCATTTAAATGCACAATAGCATCCCCAGGTTTAGCACAGAGTGGAGGCCACATGTTTAAAGCTAGCTGCTAGGGAGAGGCGCCTGTGCGAGAGTGTGTGTGTGCGTGTGTGTGTTTCCTTCCCTCTATGATAACTGACATCTCAGAAGAGCCTTATTTCTTAATGTAGAATAATCAATACCAGGCCTTGTCTTCATTAGTAGCACTGAAAGCCCAGGATGGAAGGAGATCCATACAGTATATTGGCTTGTTATGGACACAGTGCGTGGTACATTATATTATCCTCCATGGTAACCCCTCTGATCATGGTTTCAACCGGCTTTCAACCGGCCCCGAGTCTTTTTAGTCCTCATCTCTGCCTCCATTTATTCCCCCAGAGCGCATTCTGATTGAGTCATCAAACACTGATTTCATGTCGTCTAGTAGGGCCTGGTTAGAACGCCAGGCTAGAACCAACACAAAAGGCAGCCACTTCAGTATAATGAGCTGAATGTGACAGACATGCCTTGCTCCACAGGAAATGCTGGATGGCTCACAGCACTCCTCTGAACTGTAACAGCCTTTTGTTATGCTGGGGTGTCCACTCTGGGGAGGAAACTGTGTCTATGTGGGGCGACCAGAACAGCCATTGTGGGGCAGCCTATGTGTGTTCTTCATTTGTAGGAAGAAAAGACAGAGAGAGAGAGAGATCCCCTAATGCTTGTAGTCGACATGACAGGAGTTCCCAGAGGGCAGATGGAGTCAGGGTGCAGGGCAGGCAGCAGAACAGGAGCATATGGAGCAGGGAGGACACAGAGCGGGAGACCAGGGAATATCTCAGCAGATAGATGAGGATGTCTCATCTTTCTCTCTCAGGGCATCACTCCTCCTTCCCAGGGCGCACCTCTTCAGGGATGTCTGTGTAAACTAGGAACCCACTGGCACATCAGGAATATATATCTACCACGTTATCGGCAATGTTGTTTCATCAGTCATAACAGCCATGGAGATTGATGATGACCCCTCCTCTGAATCAATGCTGCCTTCGGGCCAGAGGGTCTCTCCAGCCCTCTGTTGTTAAACCTCTAATAATCCCCTCTGGTTCCACAGAGGGTCTCTGGTCACACACACACATCCCTTCACCATAACAACCCGCGCCGTGCACCAGCACTCCCAAACCACATGCACAGCCCTTTCACAACACATGTCTGCTAATGATGGAGGGGAGAAGGGAGAGAAAATAAAGGAGGTAGCGAAAGACTGAGGGAAGATGAGAGGGGAGATTTCAAGCTTGCACTCACCTAGCTGCCTCCAGGAGTTCGTCTTTCTTGTATTCACCTAAATGGTTGCAGAAAATCATAGTGTCAGAGACAGGCAGGGAGAGAAACGCACAGCAGCAGCACAGAGCCAGAGTCACAGCCGAGAGAAAGGCAGCTACGGCACAGAGAAAAACACACATACACTCACTCAATCTCACACACACCACAAATGGTACAGCAGAGCACCCACACATCAACACAGAGAGCCCCTCTCCTGCTCTCTCTCTCTCTGCCTCTGTCTGCCTCTCTCTCTGTCTGCCTCTCTCTCTGTCTGCCTCTCTCTCTGTCTGCCCTCTCTGCTCTCTCGCTCGTCTGCCCTTCTCTCTCTCTGTCTGCTCTCTCTCTCTGTCTGCCTCTCTCTCTCTGTCTGCCTCTCTCTCTGTCTGCCTCTCTCTCTGTTCTGTCCTCTCTCTCTGTCTGCCCTCTCTCTCCTCTCTCTCTGTCTGCCTCTCTCCTGTGCTGTCTCTGTCTGCCTCTATCTCTCTGTGTGTCGCTGTATGCCTCTATCTCTCTGTCTGCCTCTCTCTCTTCTCTCTCTCTCTCTCTCTCTGTGTCTGTCTGCCTGTCTCTCTCTCTCTTTGCTCACTCTCTCATCTGTCTCTCGTGTTTTCGTGCTCTCTTCAGGCTGTGTTTTCTGTGCTCTCTCAGGCTGTGTTTTCTGTGCTTCTCAGGCTGTGTTTTCTGTGCTCCTTCAGGCTGGTTTTCTGTGCTCTCTCAGTCGCTGTGTTTTCTGTGCTCTCTCAGGTCTGTGTTTTCTGTGCCGCTCTCTGTTATATAAAAGGTCATGTAAAAACCCAAACCGGTCAATGCATCAATACCGTCTATAGTAAAATACGGTTATACCGCCCAGCCCTAAGGAGGAGTTTGCATCTTCATCAACAACAAATGGTGTGCTGACTTGAGCACAGTGGAAGTCTCAACCCATTGCTCACCCTCTTGGAATACCAGAGGTCAAATGCTGACCCTTTCTACCTCCGAGGCAGTTTTCAGCTGTTATCGTGACTGTTGTAAACATTCCACCTCAGGACAAGAAAAATAACAATTTGGCACTTAACCAACTGTAAACAAGCAGGAAAACTTTGCAACCGGAGGCTGCTTTCCTTGTTTCCGGCAATTCACTCTTGAGTATAACTCAGTGCACACCCCTTTGGTTGATGTTGCTCTGTAGGGTAGCTCAGTGCACACCCCTTTGGTTGATGTTGCTCTGTAGGGTAGCTCAGTGCACACCCCTTTGTTGATGTTGCTCTGTAGGGTAGCTCAGTGCACACCCCTTTGGTTGATGTTGCTCTGTAGGGTAGCTCAGTGCACACCCCTTTGGTTGATGTTGCTCTGTAGGGTATCTCAGTGCACACCCCTTTGGTTGATGTTGCTCTTGTAGGGTAGCTCAGTGCACACCCCTTTGGTTGATGTTGCTCTGTAGGGTAGCTCAGTGCACACCCTTTGGTTGATGTTGCTCTGTAGGGTAGCTCAGGGCACACCCCTTTGGTTGATGTTGCTCTGTAGGGTAGCTCAGTGCACACCCCTTTGGTTGATGTTGCTCTGTAGGGTAGCTCAGTGCACACCCCTTTGGTTGATGTTGCTGTGTAGCCTGTGGACACAGCAACATCACCAGACAGCTGGTCAACTGAAGACATTCCCTGTTTCAATCCTCATATTAAAACGCCTCTCAAACACAGTCAAACCACCCCGTCTCTGTCTCGATCTCTTCCCTCTCTCTCCTCCTGCTTTTCTGTTAGCACAGAAGGAGTGGTTGTCGCGATAACAGAAGGGAAATATATATCATAAACAGGAGTGATCACCCACATCATCCCTCCATCCCCCTGCTCTCACAGCCCTAACCCCTCCGCTACAGTCACAACACAGTCCATCCCCCTGCTCTCACCAGCCCTAACCCCTCCGCTACAGTCACAACACAGTCCATCCCCTGCTCTCACAGCCCTAACCCCTCCGCTACAGCACAACACAGTCCATCCCCTGGCTCTCACAGCCCTAACCCTCCGCTACAGTCACAACACAGTCGACACCCGTTCCTTTCATCCCCACGTTGCAGAGACCTGAGGAGCCTGAGGAAGGAGTGGGGAAACAGGAAGAAAGGATAATATGGTGGGTGGGAAAAGGACGATTAGGGGTTCGAGACAACATGTATGGCTTTGATACAACAAATGCTGGGGGGGGGGGGGGGCGAGAGAGAGAAAAAAGGAATGCGAAAAAGGAACAGCACGTCAGAAATCAAGCTCAATGTAATTTAAGAATCTATAGAATCTGACCACTTCTGGGGGAACTAGATCACACAACAAAGAGTTATCTATCCAAAACGGAGATAAACCATCTTCTTGGCTCTATAACAAAGAACAAACAGCAACATCATATACATGATCAATTTCAAATCTTAGAATCAGCTATTAAAAGACAACAAAAACCCACTGGATTCTCCAATTACATTGAATGAACTAAAGAACAAAATACTAACACTGCAACTCAAAAAGGCCTGTGGTGTTGATGGTCCTATCCTAAATAAAATGATAAAATATACAGACCACAAATTCCAATGTGCTATATTTAAATCTCTTTAACATCATCCTTGGCTTTGGAATCTTTGGACCCAAGGACTGATCACTCCAATCTACAAAAGTGGAGACAAATTTGATCCTAATAACTACCGTGGGAAATGCATCAACAGCAAACTGTTGCCACCCGGCCAAACTGAGCAATCGGGGGGGGGAGAGCCTTAGTCAGGGAGGTGAACAAGAACCCAATGGTCACTCTGACAGAGCTCCAGAGCTCCTCTGTGGAGAGGAGAATCTTCCAGAAGGACAACCATCTCTGCAGCACTCCACCAATTAGGCCTTTACGGTAGAGTGGCCAGGTGAAAGCCACTCCTCAGTAAAAAGCATGACAGCCCACTTGGAGTTTGCCAAACATCCCTTAAAGACTCTCAAACCATGAGAGTTCTCATGGTCTGATGAAACCAAGATTGAACTCTCTCACTGTATGTATCAACAAATTGGCGAGGGCACTAGAACCACCTGCAGCACCCGGCCTCACAGACTAGAATCTGAAGCATATGATCTACTGTTTGCTGATGATCTGGTGCTTCTGTCCCCAACCAGGGAGGGCCTACAGCCGCACCTAGATCTTCTGCACAGATTCTGTCAGACCTGGGCCCTGCCCGTAAATCTCAGTAGGACAAAAATAATGGTGTTCCAAAAAAGGTCCAGTTGTCAGGACCACAAACACAAATTCCATCTAGACACCGTTGCCCTAGAGCACACAAAAAACGACACATATCTCTGCCTAACCATCAGCGCCACAGGTAACTTCCACAAAGCTGTGAACGACCTGAAAGACAACGCAAGAAGGGCCTTCTATGCCATCAAAAGGAACATAAAATTAGATATCCCAATTAGGATCTGGTAAAAAATACTTGAATCAGTTAGCGAACCCATTGCCCTTTATGGTTGTGAGTGGGGTTGCACATTTCGGGGGAATATTCAGAAGAGGAAACTTTCCGTGGGAATTAACGGGAAAATATGGGAATTACCGGAAATATACGCAAATATCAATACCATTTAAATGTAGATGTTTTTTGCATTGGATAAATTTACCATATCATATGGAGACAGAAAAAAAACATTTTACCTTATCATAAGTAGACATAATTGCAAATGCTGAAATCCTTCCAATAGAAATTTTAAAAGAAAGGGAATATTGAATGATCCATCCATCTCCCAAAACATTTTCAACATACATCTGTAAAATGATAGTCTAGAAACTAAAGCTTTGGTTGTCTTCCTCTCAGGCTTCCATGTCTTCTCCCTGGACCTCCTCAATGTCCACCTCTTGAACATCAGACTCTAAGGCCTCATCTTCACTGTCACTTTCCAACCTTGTTGAGGATGGCTCGTTGTCTGGCTCAAAAAGCCTCAAATTTTCTCGGATGGCCACCAATTTTTCAACCCTTGTATTGGTCAGCCTGTTGCATGCTTTGGTGTGTGTTCCCAAACAAGGACCAGTTGCGCTCTGACACGGCTGATGTTGGTGGGATTTGGAGTATTTTTTTAAAATTGATTTATTTCACCTTTATTTAACCAGGTAGGCAAGTTGAGAACAAGTTCTCATTTACAACTGCGACCTGGCAAGATAAAGCAAAGCTGTTCGACACATAGTTACACATGGAGTAAAACAAACATACAGTCAATAATACAGTAGAAATCTTGGTTGAAAACAGCAGAGGTGTATTTAGAGGGCAAGTTGGTTAGGATGATATCTATGAGGGTGCCCGTGTTTACGGCTTTGGGGTTGTACCTGGTAGGTTCATTGATCATTTGTGTGATATTGAGGGCATCAAGCTTAGATTGTAGGATGTCCGGGGTGTTATGGAGGATGATGGAGGCAAAAGAGCCTCAGATCCACAAAGTCCCTTCCACCAGGTGGCTGATGAGATATGTTGGCACGACTGCCAAATTGCATCTCCATCCCAAAGCCCTTGCTTGGAAGTGTACTTCTCCAGACTGCAAGAACCTTGCCCTCATTCAGGCCAAGGTGGCGAGAAACAGTAGTGATGACACCATAGGCCTTGTTGATCTCTGCACCAGACAGGATGCTCTTGCTAGCATACTTCCAACATGTAGACTGTGGCGTGTATGGGCTTCAGGCAGAAGTCTTCATGCTTTTTGACGTATTTCAGGACTGTAGTTTCCTCTGCTTGGAGCAACAGTGAAGTGGGCAGGGCAGTACGGATTTCTTCTCTTACATCTGCAAGCAGAGTCTGAACATCAGACAGGATGGCATTGTCGCCCTCAATCCGTGCAATGGCTACTGCTATAGGTTTCATGAGTTTCAGGCTGCTTACCACTCTCTCCCAAAATACATCATCCAGGAGGATCCTCTTGATGGGGCTGTCCATATCGGCAGACTGTGGTTTGGCCATATCTTGGAGAGACTAATTTCCTTCCAGGAGACTGTCAAACATGATGACAACACCACCCCAATGGGTGTTGCTGGGCAGCTTCAATGTGGTGCTCTTATTCTTCTCACTTTGCTTGGTGAGGTAGATTGCTGCTATAACTTGATGAGTCTGCCTACCTAACCATTTCCTTGGCTCTCTTGTAGAGTGTATCCATTGTTTTCAGTGTCATGATGTCCTTGAGGAGCAGATTCAATGCATGAGCAGCACAGCCAATGGGTGTGATGTGAGGGTAGGACTCCTCCACTTTAGACCAAGCAGCCTTCATGTTCGCAGCATTGTCTGTCACCAGTGCAAGTACCTTCTGTGGTCCAAGGTCATTGATGACTGCCTTCACCTCATCTGCAATGTAGAGACCGGTGTGTCTGTTGTCCCTTGTGTCTGTGCTCTTGTAGAATACGGGTTGAGGGGTGGAGATGTAGTTATATATTCCTTGCCCACGAACATTCGACCACCCATCAGAGATGATTGCAATACAGTCTGCTTTCTCTATGATTTGCTTGACCTTCATTTGAACTCTGCACCCAGCAAATGAGTAGATAAAGCATGTCTGGTTGGAGGGGTGCATGCTGGGCGAAGAACATTCAGAAATCTCTTCCAATACACATTACATGTGAGCATCAGAGGTGAACCAGTTTGCATACACAGCTCGAGCAAGACATTCATCAGCATCTCTGACTACGTTCCTCCATTGAGTCAAAAAAACGAATGATTTCAGGAGGACCATGAGCTGTTGCTATCAATTAAGTGTCTGATTCATCATTTTCACCTCGAATAGAAGTAGAGGGACTTTAATCAGAGGTTGCTTGTTTTGAATGCTGAGGGAACTTTATGCACTTGGCCAGATGATTCTGCATCTTTGTTGCATTCTTCACATATGATTTGGCACAGTACTTACAAATGTACACAGATTTTCCTTCTACATTAGCTGCAGTGAATTGTCTCTACACATCAGATAGTGCCCGTGGCATTTTCCTGTAAAGATGAGAAAAAAATGAGTAAAAAAACAACAAATATAATTCCATGTACAGATAAATAGTTAAGCAGTTAGATTAAACAACTCCTTTGTAAGATACATGTTTTAAAATGAAACATGTATGGAAACAGGTGAATTAACACTCCTCAGTTAGCAGGCTCAAGCAAGCTAAAACCCACATGGTAGCAAAAACTAACTCGCAGAAATTGTTAACAAGTTAGAAATGATTTAAAACACACTGTGCTGTAGACTACAATTTACTAGTTAACAAAAAATTATGTATGTCATTTAAAATATATTCACCCCACCCATTATTGCAATCAAAACTTACCAGAAAGCATGTAGTCCTTGGCTCAGACAGTGTAGTAGTGTGGGCTCAATAGCATCTCATTAGTGTGCAAGATCTTGAGAATCAGCTGTACATGTGCTGGAAGAATGCACTATGCATGCAGAGGGTTGCAATTCCATTGAATTGGTGAAAGTTTAACCAAAATATTCGAAAACAGATTATGTGTATCCCACAAAAAAAGGTTCACTGTTATAAGCTAACTTTTTGATGAATTTAAGCAAAATTCCCTAAAATTCCAGGACCTAACATCCCTTGGAAAATCTACCGGAAAGTTTCGAACCCTTTCCAACCTTAGTTGTGAGGTCTGGGGTCCGCTCACCAACCAAGAATTCACAAAATAGGACAAACAAATTTAGACCCTGCATGCAGAATTCTGCAAAAACATCCTCTGTGTACAACATAAAACACCAAATAATGCATGCAGAGCAGAATTAGGCCAATACCTGCTAATTGTCCAATTCTAGAAGAGACGGTAAATTCTACAACCATATAAAAGGAAGCGGTTCCCAAACCATCCATAACAAAGCCATCACCTACAGAGATGAACGTGGAGAAGAGAGTCCCCTAAGCAAGCTGGTCCTGGGGCTCTGTTCACAAACACAGACCCCACAGAGCCCCAGGACAGAAACACAATTAGACCCAACCAAATCATGAGAAAACAAAAAGATAATTACTTGACACACRAGAAAGAATTACACAAAAAACAGAGGCAACTGGAATGCTATTTGGTCCTAAACAGAGAGTACCTGACCACTCTGACTGACCCAAACTTAAGGAAAGCTTTGCTATGTACAGACTCATAGCCTTGCTATTGAGAAAGGCCGCTGTAGGCAGACGTGGCTCTCAAGAGAAGACAGGCTATGTGCACACTGCCCACAAAATGAGGTGGAAACTGAGCTGCACTTCCTAACCTCCTGCCAAATGTATGACCATATAAGAGATGCATATTTCACTCACATTACACAGACCCACAAATCCAATTCTGATAAACTCCCATATCTACTGGGTGAAATACCACAGTGTGCCATCACAGCAGCAAGACTTGTGACGTGTTACCAAAAGAAAAAGGGCAACCAGTGAATAACAAACACCATTGTAAATACAACCCATATTAATGTTTATTTATTTTCCCTTTTGTACTATTCCCTCTTTATTTGCACATGTTACAACACTGTACATAGCCATAATTACATTTTAAATGTATATTCCTTGTAACTTTTGTGAGAGTAATGTTAACTGTTCATTTTTGATTGTTTATTATCTATTTCACTTGCTTTGGTAATGTAAACATGTTTCCCATGCCAATAAAGCCCTTTGAATTGAATTGAGAGAACCCGAGCGAGAAAGTGAGAAAGCGAGCACAAAAAAGGCGGTGCACAGACAGACAAACAGTGTCTTAATTGAGGAGTCCTTTGTTTCCATTCCAACAGCAGGGATGTGGAGACAGGGAGGGAGCCTGCCTGGTGTTAAAGATCTGAACACACAGAATGCATCCATGGGGGGGGGGGGGGTCTCCTGGGGCAAGATGAGTCTATGGTTGGGATAGACTCCCATACAGAGAGAGAGAGGCAGGTGAAGCAGGCTTTTAGGTCTGTGGAGATAATAATGCATTAAACTCACTGAGACACATGGGCAGTAAGATCAAACAACTCCCCTCCTCCCTGAGATAAAGCAAGGTGAGACACACACACACCACCCTTCTTCACTCTGTGTTGTAAGTGATGATGCCCCTCCACTCAGTAACCCTCCCTGACATTTGATTGGCAGCTGACTGGGACCGAGAGATAGACTGACTGGAATGGCCGGACCCCAGAGGGCAGTTAATGGATGCCATAAATTACATTTGTGTCTCTATCTCAAAGTCCTCTGTGGGGGAGTATTGTGTGTGTGTGTGGTGTGTGTGTGTGTGTGTGTGTGTGTGTGTGTGTGTGTGTGTGTGTTGCTGTGTGTGTGTGTGTGTGTGTGTGTGTGTGTGTGTGTGTGTGTGTGTGTGTTGGTGGAACGGGTTTCCTCAGTCAATACCAATCACGGAAGTAAATCTCATCGGAGGCATGCGGTGCTCCCATCCATCTTTGCCAGGGCAGAGCAGAGGTTTCCTGCCTTTGCTCTGCTGTCTGACTGCACTCAGACTCAGAGGAGATTGTTCTAACAGATATTACATTATTGACAGGACAGAGAGGAAATGACCAAACACAGCAGATGGCAAGGCTTCAGAGACCATTAACTACAGTCTGGCTTTAGACACTGGCTCTTGCACGCTCTGCATGATGCCATCAAAATCACAGTTACTACACACAACAAAACCAGTAGGAGATTTGGGTGCGTCAAGAATTTCTGGTAAAACTATCCCAACGCTGTCTAATGAATGGGATGGGAAACTTTACATCAAAAAGTGACCATAGACTATGGAGTTTGTGCAATTGACTGTGTGTGTGTGTGTGTGTGTGTGTGTGTGTGTGTATATTCCCTACAATATTTCGGACTACAGGGAGACAGAGAGAAGGACAGGGTAAAAGCTCAGAACAATGCTCTCATCCACCTCTGTCGGCCTGCATGCAAATCTCCCACCACAGAGCAGAGTGGCAGTGGCTCTGTGCCATGGACGTCCCTCTGAGTGCAGCACAGCAAGGTGACTCCGTTCTTCTCTCTCCACAGCCTGGGAGGGCATGTGTCCAATGACAGCACTACATGGTAATAACTAAGTGACCTTACTGAAACAGACAGCTCCACTGATTATGCTGCTGCCATTGACAGAACCATGAGTCTCTGTGGTGTGTGTGTGTGTGCGTGTGGTGTGTGTGTGTGTGTGTGTTTTGGGTTATACTATCCTTATGTGGACCAGAAGTCCCCACAAGGATAGTAAAACAAGGACAATTCGGACAAGTGGGGACATTTTGCTGGTCCCCAAAAGGAAAAAGGCTATTTTAGGCTTAGGGGTTAGGTTTAGGGTTACAATTAGGGTTGGGGTTAGAATTAGGAGTTAAGGAAAATAGGATTTTGAATGGGTATCAATTGTTTGCATTCCACAACGATAGTAAAACAAATGTGTAACTGAATGAGGGGCAGGTAGTGAGGAGACAGAACATTTCAATCATGACTGACTGAGGTTAGGTGAGGGGTATTGTGACGTTTTTTCCCCCACCTTTATTTAACCAGGTAGGCAAGTTGAGAACAAGTTCTCATTTACAATTGCGACCTGGCCAAGATAAAGCAAAGCAGTTCGACACATACAACAACACAGAGTTACACATGGAGTAAAACAAACATACAGCCAATAATACAGTAGAAAAATAAGTCTATATACAATATGAGCAAATGAGGTGAGATAAGGGAGATAAAGGCAAAAAAGGCCATGGTGGCGAAGTAAATACAATATAGCAAGTAAAACACTGGAATGGTAGATTTGCAGTGGAATAATGTGCAAAGTAGAAATAGAAATAATGAGGTGCAAAGGAGCAAAATAAAAAATAAAAAAAATACAGTAGGGGAAGAGGTAGTTGTTTGGGCTAAATTATAGATGGGCTATGTACAGGTGCAGTAATCTGTGAGCTGCTCTGACAGCTGGTGCTTAAAGCTAGTGAGGGAGATAAGTGTTTCCAGTTTCAGAGATTTTGTAGTTCGTTCCAGTCATTCCAAAGGAGGAATTGGTTTTGGGGGTGACCAGAGAGATACCTGCTGGAGCGCGTGCTACAGGTGAGTGCTGCTATGGTGACCAGCGAGCTGAGATAAGGGGGGACTTTACCTAGCAGGGTCTTGTAGATGACCTGGAGCCAGTGGGTTTGGCGACGAGTAATGACTGGTGTGTATCAGTAGGGGCCGGTCTTTACAATATCTCAGCTTTCAGAATGACCTCTAAACACAAAAGGGGAACCGTTCCAATGTCCTTCACGTAGAAATGGGCATTTATAAAAACTGAACTTGATGTGAGAAAGTGCTCATCCTCCCTCAAACTGTAGACCACGTGTACGCACAGCTTGTAGTGGTTGAAGGATTACATTGCAGGAAGGCAAAAGTAGACTAGTAGCCTTGTGCAAATTATGAATATATGATGACCCTCACTCATAACAAAAAAAATAGGTAGCTAAATATAATAAGATGCAATCATTTTCCGTTAGTGAGAAGAGACAAAACCAATGCATTTTAAAGTAATTTGAAATATCCACCCATTTCCTATTCATTAATTTCCATGATCGTTGCAGAATCAATTCTACGTCTTTTCTGACTGTGAAGGTTTCATACTTGTGAAATAATCTATAGGCCTACAACAAGTTAGGATAGGCTACCATTCGTCCCATCTCTCATTTCATTGGATTTTGAGATCTGATCCAAAGAGAAATTTAACGGTAGGATCAGACGGATCACCTGTTCCATTGACGTTTGTTTGTAGGCTACGTCGGAATACTGTAATGTCAAATTTCTTGAGTAGGCAATATTTAAATGTATAAACATAATACATATAATCACAACCATTGCAGAATAGTAGCCATACAACAACCGTGCACATCTCTTCTTTAAATTGTGCATACTAGAAAGGCTATTATAATTTCTAGTTTTCGCTCTAGGATACGGATCTGAAAGGAACCTCGGTTTACAGTAGAATATAGCAGGTGAACATAGTTGATATTTTGCATGGAAGTGCGTAAGGCCTACTGTATTTACCTTTTTCCCCCCCAGAAGTATACAATGTTTCAGATTTCACGGACAATGAAGCATATTTAGGTTCAGGAAAAAGTAAATACAAAACCTTTAATTCAAACTGTTTACAGGTCCACAACAATTAGTAAAACCTTTTTGTCTTTCAGAAATTGTCAGATACAGCAAATGTCACTGTGAAATAAATCATTCTGCCAACACCTCCAAAGGCATTTGATCAAGTTCGCCATTGCTATTTCCTTTAGGTACCGTCTTGGCCTAATTCCAATACCAAAGTATACAGCAAATAATGGCGTTATCGGCACCATGAAAGGTTTCTGGAGAAGTCTGATTTGTAACGGAAACATGTGCAGATATATCGTGTGAAATGTACACAACAGTTATAAATGAGGCCGCAGGTCATCTCGGCATCTACCTTCCAATGTTCTATAGCTCTAAGACTACCTCAGCTGGCACAAACACACAGCTGCAGCCTTCCCCTCTCATTGGTTCAATTTGTTCTCATTTCCACCAGTGTGTTGGACTAAGATTAATCAGGGGATGTGTTGTGTAGAGGAGGAGAGAAGAAAAGAAAGAGAGGAGTGTTGCTGTAAGAGGATGTGTTGATTCAATGACTTCCTCGGGCTACTCAAGCGACGCTAAATGAGAAAACATTACACGGTCCTTCTGCCTCTAAAGCCATCTAGCAGGGTCGTCTTAACCTTTAGCAGCTCTAGTCTTCAGAGAGTTGGTGAGATGTCGGCTAAATGTCTCGTTTCAACTAAGGGCTATTCCATCTTTGTCAACCGTGTCATTATGACTGAAAACCAAATCAGATTTCATCTAGCCTAAACATTTCTATTTGAAGTATTTACATTGTGGGATCGAACCATTGTATTTCCCTGGATGAGTTTTACTTTGTCTGTCTGAAGAAGAAAGAATAAGCTTGTGAATTGCAATCCCCTCTCTGTTTTCATATAGACATACTGAGGAGGGTATAGAGTTCACAACATTTATTCTGTGTGTTTTCTTTAAAATGGAAGATAAATTCAGTCACAAGCTCAGCATACATGTTGTTGAAGCCTTACTGTGTGCAGTGTGAGTGGGGAAGAACAGACAGGCCTACAGTTCTGACCTGTTCACCAAAGGGGGAGCGGTTAGACAACTAACCACTGTGAACAAACACAGGACAAATGTCTTTGTTTGTTACTGTAAATCAAGCCTTTAGCATTCTTTCTGACTATAGCAGGACTAGGAGCAGTACATGGAAGCCATCTTGATGTAAATCTGATAAGATGGGTAAAAAATATATTATAATACATATATACAGTGGGGAGAACAAGTATTTGATACACTGCCGATTTTGCAGGTTTTCCTTCTTACAAAGCATGTAGAGGTCTGTCATTTTTATCATAGGTACACTTCAACTGTGAGAGACGGAATCTAAAACAAAAATCCAGAAAATCACATTGTATGATTTTTAAGTAATTAATTTGCATTTTATTGCATGACATAAGTATTTGATCACCTACCAACCAGTAAGAATTCCAGCTCTCACAGACCTGTTAGTTTTTCTTTAAGAAGCCCTCCTGTTCTCCACTCATTACCTGTATTAACTGCACCTGTTTGAACTCGTTACCTGTATAAAAGACACCTGTCCACACACTCAATCAAACAGACTCCAACCTCTCCACAATGGCCAAGACCAGAGAGCTGTGTAAGGACATCAGGGATAAATTGTAGACCTGTACAAGGCTGGGATGGGCTACAGGACAATAGCCAAGCAGCTTGGTGAGAAGGCAACAACTGTTGGCACAATTATTAGAAAATGGAAGAAGTTCAAGATGACGGTCAATCACCCTCGGTCTGGGGCTCCATGCAAGATCTCACCTCGTGGGGCATCAATGATCATGAGGAATGTGAGGGATCAGCCCAGAACTACACGGCAGGACCTGGTCAATGACCTGAAGAGAGCTGGGACCACAGTCTCAAAGAAAACCATTAGTAACACACTACGCCGTCATGGATTAAAATCCTGCAGCGCACGCAAGGTCCCCCTGCTCAAGCCAGCGCATGTCCAGGCCCGTCTGAAGTTTGCCAATGACCATCTGGATGATCCAGAGGAGGAATGGGAGAAGGTCATGTCGGCCTGTCTCTTATACACATCTAGATGTGTATAAGAGACAGGTACAACCCCAAGAACACCATCCCAACCGTGAAGCATGGAGGTGGAAACATCATTCTTTGGGGATGCTTTTCTGCAAAGGGGACAGGACGACTGCACCGTATTGAGGCTGTCTCTTATACACATCTAGATGTGTATAAGAGACAGGACCTAGCCAGTCTCCAGACCTGAACCCAATAGAAAATCTTTGGAGGGAGCCGAAAGTCCGTATTGCCCAGCGACAGCCCCGAAACCTGAAGGATCTGGAGAAGGTCTGTATGGAGGAGTGGGCCAAAATCCCTGCTGCAGTGTGTGCAAACCTGGTCAAGAACTACAGGAAACGTATGATCTCTGTAATTGCAAACTAAGGTTTCTGTACCAAATATTCAGTTCTGCTTTTCTGATGTATCAAATACTTATGTCATGCAATAAAATGCAAATTAATTACTTAAAAATCATACAATGTGATTTTCTGGATTTTTGTTTTAGATTCCGTCTCTCACAGTTGAAGTGTACCTATGATAAAAATTACAGACCTCTACATGCTTTGTAAGTAGGAAAACCTGCAAAATTGTCAGTGTATCAAATACTTGTTCTCCCCACTGTATATATATATATATATTTTTTAATCTATAGTTAGATATTGCAATATTATTTGGGATGATAGCATATCGATACTTTGACTCCAAGTATCGATTTGTTAAAAAATATATTATGTTTTGCTAGGTAGTGTTAGCTAGCACTAGTCGTCTGTACCAAAACTCCAGTATTTTTCATCCTTTAGCTTGTTCTCCATCTTCTTTATAAATAGTGAACCAACATGCTTTCAGCACTTATATTTCCCTAACTGACCAAAACAAATATTCATTATGTCTCCCTCTTGTCTCTCTGCAGCAGATTATATAGTGAGCAAAATGTTTGGAACACCAAATGGCAATATCGAATAACGATACATATCGAATCGTGAGAATCGCAATACATATTGTATTGGCACATAAGTACTGTGATAATATCGTATTGTGAGGTCCGTGGCAATTCCCAGCCCGAATGGTCAACACAGCTTTAGATGGTTAAAAAGCGTGATAGTGTGCTGCATCCATAACGACATAGTAGAGCAGAGGGGGGGGGGAGTAAATATTGTAATTTCTCATCTGCCTCTGACTTGGGAGAGAATCTCTAGATGACTAATAAAGGGAGTTTGAGAGGAGGGGGGAATGTCAGAGTGATAATGTAGACTACACTGAACATGTTCAATCTTAGTGTAATCAGACTTATTCAAAAACTGGTTATTAATTCTGAAAGGAATAAATCACATAAAAGTAACAAGACAGAGAAATCATGTAATAGGTTACAATATGCTGTCTATATCCACAAAGGGTTCAAGTCAAAAATCCAACGAATAACCTTATGGTTTATTTGAGCTGTCTTTCTCTCTCTCCAGGCAGCGTTTTCAAAAAACTGGTGGGTGGAATTGAATCGTTCATTTCCCAATGAAACATGTCGTCACAAAAATAAACTCCCAAACAAAACAATTGGATAAATCCCCCTCTCCACAATTTTTCCCCAGAGTCCGGAGCGGAGCAGCCTTTAAAGGGATACTTCGGAATTTTGGCAATGAGGCCCTTCATCAACTTCCAATGCTAGTAGATACCTATAGACTTCCAGTCATTGCGCTAACACTAATTAGCATTGGCTCGCCGAACTACCTCTTAACTTCCTTCATACTGGACACAGACATAAAAATGGTATCCACAAGTTCATCTGACTCTGAGGAAGAAGATAAAGAGTTCATTGCCAAAATCCCGAAGTATCCCTTTAACCCAGCTCATTAGGCCTATCCGACTCCTGCTGTTCTCCCAGAGTGTCTTGCTCCGTGCTGTACTCTGCCTGGCCTACTGCACCACCTTCTTCCAGACAGCAGAGCAGCCATGTGGAAAACTAGGCAATTATAGCTGGAAGATAATAGCCACTAAGGCCAACAGATATCCGGTAAGACAAATCACTCCCTGTGCCATCACAGAGGGGAATAACAGCAGCCTCACTGCTCTCCCCGACCGCTGTGTGTGTGAGTGAGTGAGTGAGTGAGTGAGTGAGTGAGTGAGTGAGTGAGTGAGTGAGTGAGTGAGTGAGTGAGTGAGTGAGTGAGTGAGTGAGTGAGTGAGTGAGTGAGTGAGTGAGTGTGTGAGTGTGTGAGTGAGTGTGTGAGTGAGTGTGTGTTTCTCGTGTGTGTGCTTCTCATCCGCTTGCTCGTGCGTGCGTGCCTGCATAGTGCGAACGTGTGCCTGTGTGTCACGGTGGACAACTCCTTATCAGTTCTGCCTGCCATCTGGCCCAAATGTTAAGAGTGGAGGACAGGAAGGAATGTTATGAGTGGAGGACAGGAGGGGACAAGGAAAGAAGGTTTCCTGGGAAGAATCTGCCTGTTCTCATGGCAACAGAAGAGATATATTGTGCCCTGCCAAAGAAAGACTGAAGAGTGCTGGCTGGATATCTCATGCCCAGGCCCTTTCATCACAGGGGACCAATCAAAAGGCAGTTGCCACAGTAATCAATGAGCCTATCCATGATAAGGAGAAGGTTCATTTTACACAAGCACACCTGCACTTTCACTATGCATTGTTTCTCCCCCTTGCACACACTCTACCTATCAGACTTTCCAAAAAAGGTCCAGATCTGAGAGAAGGCAAGAAGGGCCTTCTATGCCATCAAAGGAACATAACATTTGACATTACAATTAGGATCTGGCAAAAATGTTTGAATCAGTTATAGAACCCATTGCCCTTTATGGTTGTGAGGTCTGGGGACCACTCAACAACCAAGAACTCACAAAAGTGGGACAAACACTAAATTGAGACTGCTAAAACATCCTCCATGTAGAACTTAAAACAAAACAAATGATGAGTACAGAGCAGAATTAGTATGATTCCTGTTAATTATTAAAAAATCCAGAAAAGAGCAATTAAATTGTACAACCACCTAAAAGGAAGCGATCCTCAAACCTTACATAACAAAGCCCTCACCTACAGAGAGACGAACATGGAGAAGAGTCCCCTCAGCCAGCTGGTACTGGGACTCTGTTGACAAACACAAACAGACCCCCAGAACAACAACACAATTAGACCCAACAAAACCATTAAAAAAAGATAACTACTTGACACATTGGAAAGAAATCAACAAAAAGACTGAGCAAACTGGAATGTTATTTGGCCCTAAACAAAGAATACACAGTCACAGAATACCTTTGACTGTGTACAGACTCAGAGAGCATGGACTCTCTATTCAGAGGCCGTCATAGGCAGACCTGGCTCTTAAAGGAAGACAGATTATGGGCCCACTGCCCACAAAATGGTGGAAACAGAGCTTAGATTACCTTTTTCAAGCTAGTCAAGGATACTATAGGACTAGTTATCACATTTCAAGTTGGATGTATTAACTACAAAAAAGCATGATGTGTTATTAATTCTGGTGCTGCTCTGCACACACAAGCTTGTTAGCTAGCTATAGCTTGTTAGCTAGCTAGTTCAAAATACATGAAAAAGTTCCTCCATAGAAGCTGCTCCTCCTAGGTATTGTTCTGTGGACCTAATTCAGATAATGCATGTTATAACAATATAGCGAGTGCTTCAAGCCTCCTCCTCAACCCTCTCTCGCTCTCCCCCCACCCAGAAAATGTCAGTCGCATCTTGCGCCAAAGGCTACACTTGTCGGTCCATCACGCATGTAAACAACTAGCTTGCCTGCTCTATCCACACTGGTTGGGGAAGTAATTTAATGAGCTAAATGTAAAAAAAAAAAAAAATTGATTTCACAGGTTAAAAAGGAACAGAAAGGAACTATATAAACCAGTACCATTTTTTGGGTTCAAACCGGTTCAGAAATTTATTTTGTTGGTCGGAACACTGGAACTGAACGAAAAAAATGGTGGTCTGAAACGATTGGGGGAAAAATTGGTTTCAACTCCTGGGTTAAACACACACACACAATCAGAGTTGTAGGCAAAAAATAGGCTAGGGTACACACAAGCCACTGATTGTTTACCTTGACAAGAGACCCTTCAACCTTAAAACACACTGAAACCTCAGATTCCTTTTCCCTTTGCAATTACTCTGTGTGCTACTTGACATTACCCCTTATGGAGAAGAAGTTTGTGGCAGAGAGACAGAGACACATAGAGAGCGAGAGACACATAGAGAGCGAGAGACACATAGAGAGCGAGAGAGGCAGAGAGAGCGAGAGAAGCAGAGAGAGCGAGAGAGGCAGAGAGAGCGAGAGAGAGCGAGAGAGAGCGAGAGAGGTAGCGAGCGAGTGGAGTAGAGAGAGAGAAAGAGAGTGAGCTCTTGCCAAAGCCTCTGGCCTCGTGGGGCCATGATTTAAGATGGAGTGCTTTATGATGCTGGTAAGATAGTCAAAATTTACCTCAGAGCAGCAGAATGGGAAAACAGCCAGGGCTACAAGGTGCTTCAGAGAACAGATACAAATAACCTAGGTAAATCCATTACTGTCCCAGGTGAATTCACTCAACTATAGTTAAGAACACATTCTTATTTTCAATGACGGCCTAGGAACTGTGGGTTAACTGCCTTGTTCAGGGGCAGAACGACAGATTTTTACCTTGTCAGCTCAGGGATTCAATCTTGCAACCTTACGGTTAACTAGTCCAACGCTCTTACCACCTGCCTCACGAGGAGCCCGCCTGTTACGCGAATGCAGTAAGAAGCCAAGGTAAGTTGCTAGCTAGCATTAAACTTATCTTATAAAAAACAATCAATCAATCATAATCACTAGTTATAACTACACATGGTTGATGATATTACTAGTTTATCTAGCGTGTCCTGCGTTGCATATAATCGATGCAGTGCGCATTCGCGAAAAAGGACTGTCGTTGCTCCAACGTGTACCTAACCATAAACATCAATGCCTTTCTTAAAATCAATACAGAGAAGTATATATTTTTAAAACTGCATATTAAGCTAAAAGAAATCCAGGTTAGCAGGTATTATTAACCAGGTGAAATTGTGTCACTTCTCTTGCGTTCATTGCACGCAGAGTCAGGGTATATGCAACAGTTTGGGCCGCCTGGCTCGTTGCGAACTAATTTGCCAGAATTTTACGTAATTATGACATAACATTGAAGGTTGTGCAATGTAACAGGAATATTTAGACTGATGGATGCCACCCGTTAGATAAAACACGGAACGGTTCCGTGCTTCACTGAAAGAATAAATGTTTTGTTTCGAGATGAGTTTCCGGATTCAACCATATTAATGACCTAAGGCTCGTATTTCTGTGTGTTATTATGTTATACTTAAGTCTATGATTTGATAGAGCAGTCTGACAGAGCGATGGTGGGCACCAGCAGGCTCGTAAGCATTCATTCAAACAGCACTTTCGTGCGTTTTGCCAGCAGCTCTGCTGTTTATGAATTCAAGCCTATCAACTCCCGAGATTAGGCTGGTGTAACCGATGTGAAATGGCTAGCTAGTTAGCGGGGTGCGCGCTAATAGCGTTTCAAACGTCACTCCTTGCTCCCCTTGCTCTGCATGGGTAACGCTGCTTCGAGGGTGGCTGTTGTCGATGTGTTCTTGGTTCGAGCCCAGGTAGCGGCGAGGAGAGGGATGGAAGCTATACTGTTACACTGGCAATCCTAAAGTGCCTATAAGAACATCCAATAGTCAAAGGTATTTGAAATACAAATCGTATAGAGAGAAATAGTCCTATAATTCCTATAATAACTACAACCTAAAACTTCTTACCTGGGAATATTGAAGACTCATGTTAAAAGGAACCACCAGCTTTCATATGTTCTCATGTTCTGAGCAAGGAACTTAAACGTTAGCTTTCTTACATGGCACATATTGCACTTTTACTTTCTTCTCCAACATTTTGTTTTTGCATTATTTAAACCAAATTGAACATGTTTCATTATTTATTTGAGGCTAAATTGATTTTATTGATGTATTATATTAAGTTAAAATAAGTGTTCATTCAATATTGTTGTAATTGTCATTACAAATAAATAAATTTATTTAAAAAATAAATAAATAAAAAAAAAAAATTAAATCGGCCGATTAATCGGTATCGGCTCTTTTTGGTCCTCCAATAATCGGTATCGGCGTTGAAAAATCATAAATCGGTCGACCTCTAGTCTGTAGCAAACAATATGCGGATGTGAGGAGTCTTTAAGTACAGTGTCAGCGTTAAAATCAATACTCCATCCGCAGCGGAATTCACGCAAAACCTCCCTACAGCACCAGCCCCTGGGAAACCAGAGGGGTAGGCTACTCTTCAAAAACATTGTGGTTCAAAACATAAATGTCTGACGATATAGCTCATCAATTGAAAATAGAGTACTAACAATGTAATCATTATTTGAAAGTCTAAAAATAGCCTAGAGATCTCTATACTATAGACTAAAGAGTCCGCAAGCTTCCCAGTCGAAACAGTTCGGAACAGTTTGTGCAAATATGATGACATTTTGTGACGTTTTTGTTAGTTTTGGACTTCAGTACGGTTGTTTTTGGGCTGCTCGGGCACACAACATTTGTTCCTCGAGGCAAGCCGAAGTTGGTAGCCGAAGTCTACGGCCCCTCGTCGGCGATTGGTCAAAAGCAAGGATTCTTCAATGAAGTGCCTGTTGTAATTGAACGAGAGACGACTCTTTGCAACAAACATCCTAGTCAGTTGCAAAAAATCTATGCAAAAACGTGAAAATGAATGACAGATTTCTTGAGTTATATATATATATTAGATTAATTGAATAAGTGTATACTGGCTACACCATCTCAATATGGACAAACAGTACAATTTTCCCTTTTTTCTTGTTTTTCAAGCGAAGGTCTTTTAAGGGTGTATTGCGAGCACACTTGTTCGGTTAGCCGAGCTTGGCTAGGCGCCAGCCGAACTGAAGCATGCTGAAGCCTTAACATTCCTCCCAAACCAAGGTTAGCGAGAGTGACAATAGCACTACCCCATCCCAGCTCAGCTGCTGCTTCTCTGGTGACCTTGGCTGACCACCTGTCAGATCAAACCGTGATGAAGTGGCCAGTGAATGTCGCATAATGGTAGTTATTATACAGGAGTTACATACAGTAGAGAGAGACAGGGAAAAGAAAGACGGGGAAGAGAGCGAGCAAGAGAGAGAGAGGGAGAGAGAGGGAAGGAAGGAGAGAGAGGGGAGGAGAGAGAGGGAGACAGAAAGAACACACAAGCAAGTTAACACACTAAAATGGCGCCGGAGCAGAAGGCAGACGTTTTACGTGCCCCCAACCGATTGTTTTTTATCTGCGTTGTTTGTAACTTAAAAAATATATATAATGTTGCCAATACCATCTCTTATGATCGAAAATAACTTCTAGATCAGGACTGTGATTACTCACCACGGACTAGCAGAATACTTTTTCTTCTTTCGCGACTCTGACGAACCCGAGGCGGAGGACATACGGCTCCCTCGGGAACAGGCCCGAACCCCGTGATCTGCGTGAAGAGGCGGCGAAAAAGAGAGGCCGGAGAGCAGGCTGCCTTCTGAGGAGTAGGAGGCGATCGAACAAACCCCCACTCCCCCCAATTCTGCTCGCAAACATGCAATCTTTGGACAATAAAATGGACGAGTTATTGGGAAGATTAAACTACCCACGGGACATTAAAAACTAACTTCCTATGCTTCACGGAGTCGTCGCTGAACGACGACAATATCAACATACAGCTGGCTGGTTATATGATGTACCGGCAGGATAGAACAGCGGCGTCTGGTAAGACAAGGGGCCGCGGTCTATGTATTTTTGTAAACAACAGCTGGTGCACAATATCTAAGGTAGTCTCGAGCTACTGCTCGCCTGAGGTAGAGTTTCTAAAGATAAGCTGCAGACAACATTACCTACCGAGAGAGATTTCAAATATATTCCTTGTAGCTGAAAAAATACCACCACAGTCAGAGGCTGGCACTAAGATAGCATTGAATGAGCTGTATTCCGCCATACGCAAACAAGAAAACGCTAACCCAGAGGCGACGCTCCTAGTAGCCGGTGACTTTAATGCAGGGAAACTTAAATCAGTTTTACCTCATTTCTATCAACATGTTAAATGTGCAACCAGAGGGAAAAGAACTCTGGACCACCTATACTCCACACACAAAGCTCTCCCTCACCCTCCATTTGGCAAATCTGACCATCATTCTATCCTCCTGATTCCTGCTTACAAGCAAAAATTAAAGCAGGAAGCACCAGTGACTAGATCAATCATAAAAGTGGTCAGATGAAGTAGAAACTACGCTACAGGACTGTTTTGCTAGGACAGACTGGAATATGCCGTGATTCCTCCAATGGCATTGAGGAGTACACCACATCAGTCATTGGATTCATCAATAAGTGCATCGATGACGTCGTCCCCACAGTGACTGTATGTACATACCCCAACAAGAAACCATGGATTACAGGCAGCATCTGCACTGAGCTAAAGGCAAAAGCTGCCGTTTCAAGGGGCGGGACTCTAACCCGGAAGGTTATAAGAAATCCCGCTATGCCCTCCGACGAACCATCAAAGAGGCAAAGCGTCAATACAGGACTAAGATCGAGTCGTACTACACCGGCTCTGACGCTCGTCGGATGTGGCAGGGCTTGCAAACCATTACAGATTAAAAAGGGAAGCACAGCCGAGAGCTGCCCAGTGACACAAGCCTACCGGACGAGCTAAACTACTTCTATGCTTGCTTCGAGGCAAATAACACTGACACATGCATGAGAGCACCAGCTGTACCGGAAGACTGTGTGATCACGCTCTCCGCAGCTGATGTAAGACTTTAAGACAGGTCAACATTCACAAGGCCGCAGGACCAGACGGATTACCAGGACGTGTACTGTGAGCATGCGCTGACCAAATAGCAAGTGTCTTCACTGACATTTTCAACCTCTCCCTGTCCGAGTCTGTAATACCAACATGTTTCAAGCAGACCACCATAGTGCCTGTGCCCAAGAACACTAAGGTAACCTGCCTAAATGACTACCGACCCGTAGCACTCACGTCTGTAGCCTTGAAGTGCTTTGAAAGGCTGGTCATGGCTCACATCAACACCATCAACCCAGAAACCCTAGACCCACTCCAATTTGCATACCGCCCCAAAGGATCCACAGATGATGCAGTCTCTATTGCACTCCACACTGCCCTATCCCACCTGGACAAAAGGAACACTTATATGAGAATGCTATTATTTGACTACAGCTCAGCATTCAACACAATAGTGCCCTCAAAGCTCATCAATAAGCTAAGGACCCTGGCACTAAACACCTCCCTCTGCAACTGGATCCTGGACTTGCTGACGGGCCCCCCCAGGTGGTAAGGGTAGGTAACACATCCGCCATGCTGATCCTCAACACAGGGGCCCTTTAGGGGTGCGTGCTCAGTCCCCTCCTGTACTCCCTGTTCACTCATGACTGCACGGCCAGGCACAACTCCAACACCATCATTAAATTTGCCGATGACACAACAGTGGTAGGCCTGCTCGGCCTCCGACCGCAAGACACTACTAAACGGCCCAGTACATCACTGGGGCCAAGCTTCCTGCCATCCAGGACCTCTATACCAGGCGGTGTTAGTGTCAGAGGAAGGCCCTAAACATTGCCAAAGACTCCAGCTACCCTACTCATAGACTGTTCTCTCTCATGGCAAGCGGTACCGGAGCGCCAAGTCTAGGTCCAAGAGACTAATCAAATTTGATTTCAGAGAGAAAATGTGATAGATGAGAAAAAGAGGGGTAATCACGGTCCTCTTTTACAGTGCACCAGTCCTCTTTTACAGTGCACCGGTCCTCTTTTACAGTGCACCGTCTGGTTGACAAGAATTGATCCTCCGCTCTGCAGGCCCTGAGGAGACCAGCCTCTGAATACCAATCACGGAGGTAATTAATAGGAGTTAATGTTGCCTAAGATGGCCATTTCTCTGAAACTCGCTCTGTGAACTCTTATTAATGTTGCCCAGAACACTCATCAACAGAAATAAATGAGCTTTTAGGGAGGAGAAGGGGTATGAAAAGAACGGATCTTATCGGCCCTGGAAAATCCCAACTCTGATCATTTGATTTGAAAATGATTAAAGGGTAGGACTTTATCTGTTCTATACTGAATTGTTTCTTGAGAGAGAAACAGACAGAGACATAGAGAGAAACAGACAGACAGACACATAGAGAGAAACAGACAGCCAGACAGAGACATAGAGAGAAACAGACAGCCAGACAGAGACATAGAGAGAAACAGACAGACAGACAGAGACATAGAGAGAAACAGGCAGACAGACAAACAGACAGAGACATAGAGAGAAACAGACAGACAGACAGAGACAGAGAGAAACAGACAGCCAGACAGAGACAGACTGAGAGACAGACAGAGAGACAGACAGAGAAACAGACAGACAGACACAGTTAGGCATGAGGGTCTGCGATAGAAATTGATAGAAAGTGGTGTTTGGGGAAAAACATCTGACATTATAAAATCCATGTACACAACTGTGCTGTTAAAATTGGCCAAAACACACATTTCTTTCCACAGGGCCGTGGGGTCAGACAGGGATGCAGCTTAAGCCCCACCCTTTTCAACATATATATCAACGAATTGGCGAGGGCAATAGAACAGTCTACAGCACCTGGCCTCACACACTAGAATCTGAAGTCAAATGTCTACTAATGATCTGGTGCTTCTGTCCCCAACCAGGGAGGGCCTACAGCAGCACCTAGATCTTCTGCACAGATTCTGTCAGACCTGGGCCCAGAGACATTTTGTCTGTCTGCAAAAACATCCTCTGTGTACAACATAAAACACAAAATAATGCATGCAGAGCAGAATTAGGCCGATACCTGCTAATTGTCCAATTCTAGAAGAGACGGTAAATTCTACAACCATATAAAAGGAAGCGGTTCCCAAACCATCCATAACAAAGCCATCACCTACAGAGATGAACGTGGAGAAGAGTCCCCTAAGCAAGCTGGTCCTGGGGCTCTGTTCACAAACACAGACCCCACAGAGCCCCAGGACAGAAACACAATTAGACCCAACCAAATCATGAGAAAACAAAAAGATAATTACTTGACACACTAGAAAGAATTACACAAAAAACAGAGGCAACTGGAATGCTATTTGGTCCTAAACAGAGAGTACCTGACCACTCTGACTGACCCAAACTTAAGGAAAGCTTTGCTATGTACAGACTCATAGCCTTGCTATTGAGAAAGGCCGCTGTAGGCAGACGTGGCTCTCAAGAGAAGACAGGCTATGTGCACACTGCCCACAAAATGAGGTGGAAACTGAGCTGCACTTCCTAACCTCCTGCCAAATGTATGACCATATAAGAGATGCATATTTCACTCACATTACACAGACCCACAAATCCAATTCTGATAAACTCCCATATCTACTGGGTGAAATACCACAGTGTGCCATCACAGCAGCAAGACTTGTGACGTGTTACCAAAAGAAAAAGGGCAACCAGTGAATAACAAACACCATTGTAAATACAACCCATATTTATGTTTATTTATTTTCCCTTTTGTACTTTATTTGCACATCGTTACAACACTGTACATAGACCTATGACATTTGAAATGTCTTTATTCTTTTGGAACTTCTGTGAGTGTAATGTTTACTGTTCATTTTTATTGTTTATTATCTACTTCACTTTCTTGGCAATGTTAAAATATGTTTCCCATGCCAATAAAGCCCCTTGAATTGAATTGTGAGTGAGTGAGTGAGTGAGTGAGTGACCAACGATGGCACAGCGACAAACAAATGACGGATGAACAGGCTTTATCCAAAATGACCTGGATTAGTTTCATGCAGGTGGCTATTGTTTATGGCTCATCTCATAAATGCAACATGTAAAGTGTTGGTCCCATGTTTCTTGAGCTGAAATAAAAGATCCCAGAAATGTTCCATATGCACAAAATGCTTATTTCTCTCATTGTGTGCACAAATGTGTTCTCCTTTGCCAAGATAATCCAGTCACCTGACCGGTCTGTCATATCAAGAAGCTGATTAAACAGCATGATCATTACACAGATGCACCTTGTGCTGGGGACAATAAAAGTCCACTCTAAAATGTAGTTTTATCACACAACACAATGCCACAGATGCCTCAAGTTGAGGGAGCGTGCAATTGGCATGCTGACTGCAGGAATGTCCACCAGAGCTGTTGCCAGATAATTCATGTTAATTTCTCTACCAACGTCGTTTTAGAGAATTTGGCAGTAAGTCCAACTGGCCTCAAAACCGCAGACCATGTGTATGGCATCGTGTGGGTGAGCGGTTTGCTGATATCAACATTGTGAACAGAGTGCCCAATGGTGGCTGTGGGGTTATGGTATGGGCAGGCATAAACTACAGACAACAAACACAATTGCATTTTATCGATGGCAATTTTATTTCACAGATATACCGTTACGAGAACCTGAGGCCTATAGTCAGACCATTCATCCGCCGCCATCACCTCATGTTTCAGCATGATAATGCACGGCCCCATGTCGCAAGGACCTGTACACAATTCTTGGAAGCTGAAAATGTCCCAGTTCTTCCATGGCCTGCATACTCACCAGACATGTCACCCATTGAGCATGTTTGGTATGCTCTGGATAGACATGTATGACGGCACCAATATCAAGAAACATCGCACAGCCATTGAAGAGAAGTGGGACAACATTCCACAGGCCATAATCAACAGCCTGATCAAGTCTATGCGAAGGAGATGTGTCACGCTGCATGAGGCACACCCCTACCTTTTTTTAAAGGTATCTGTGACCAACAGATGCATATCTGTATTCCCAGTCAAGTGAAATCCATAGATTAGGGCCTAATGAATTGATTTCAAATGACTGATTTCCTTTTATGAACTGTAACTTAAATTGTTGCATGCTGTGTTTATATTTTTGTTCAGTACAAGTGGATAGAAGCTTGATCTTGACTTCTTGGTTACAGCAAAGACATTCAATCCCCTCCTGGATCAAGATCCCTAAATAGTTTTGTGCGTTTTTTAAATGTTTTATGTTGAATAAAGCCCCGTGTGTGCACTTCCGGTAATAGCTTATACCCCGGTACAGTACAGAAACGGTATGAACATCTGGTTTTATTACACTCCTACAGCATACAGATACAGAGTGTAAAAATCTGTCAGACAGCAATATGAAGACCTTATTATAAATGAAAGTATTCTACAAAAATGTGCATATGAAAACTATAACTGCAAATTGATAGAAATGGTAAGATAAATTGGCATTCCACATGAGAAAGTCTGCCGACTCCTCGTGTAGCCGATTACCGGCAACTTCAGGAGAGTACTGGCAGAATCTGGGAAAGCCAGTAGGAGCGGGAGGATGGTCAGCACAGGTTACTCATCTTGACTGAGGAAAAGGAAATGTGGAGACTGACAGTTATTCTAACATCAGAACTCAGTAAGAAGGACCGCACATCGTTGCATCCTTGACTTGCATGTTCTGTTCAAATGAATGACCATAATCAAACTGTGATTTGTGTCATTCTGAGCACTGTGGGTGGACGCCCTGATCAGGTTACACACCCAACGCATGTGGGACCGGTAAAATAATGTGTTGGCAGTCAAATGTCCGTCACCACGTTTCCATAACAAACTCTGCCACCACACGTCCTTACTCAACCTCTATCCACACATCGTATACAAACAGTGGTGCAGGGATGGGTGAAACTTTGTGTCAAGGATTCTCCCGCTCAGAGTCAGTTTGAGAGGAAAGCCAGACAATAAACCTTCTCTGCAGTGTAATGATTCAGTAATAAACAGACAGACACCTTTCCTACAGCCCTGCCAGACCCAGCCTGGATCAGCCTTCCACAAAGCGACTTGAAATAACTTATTGGCCAGAAACTCTAAGCTCCTATTCTGTTCTTGCCCCAGATCAATGAGACTCCATGGCATGGCCACAGCTGGCCTGGGTAGATCTTTTTCTGGAGAGCCAGTGGAAACCCTATAGTCAGCCTGAACACAACCCCCACCACTGGGCAGGCTGGCTCCTGTTCTGGACAGGAAGAAAAGGACACCTGGCTTGCAGCGAAATAAACGGACAGGTGATTGAACAGCTTGGCGATATTTTTTTACAGTGACGTATTGAGGCATTGGGTGTCTGTCTGATGGGTTGAAGAACTATACAAGTATCATCGCTAGACTTGCTACTAATACAAGGAGCCTCTCTGCAAACTCTCCTCTCTGCTGAAGGCTGGGATGTCTGTCTACCCTCACTTGTCCTTACTGAGGACTGTGCTTCAGAATTCTACTGAAGGATAGGCTAGACCAGAGATTTCAATATTGTTGTTGCGGTATCATTTGTGAGTGTTATTTTCTATGAGAGCGAGAGCAAGAGGAGAGAGCAAGAGAGAGAGTAGTAGTAGGGGTGTAATACCTCTACCTGCTGGGTGGGGCGGTGAGGAGAGCTTGGGGGAGAGAGTGATTGGATGACGCAATGGTGGACCTGGTCAGTAGAGAGAGTGATTGGATGACGCGATGGTGGACCCGGTTGGTGGAGAGAGTGATTGGATGACGCAATAGTGGAACCGGTTGGTGGAGAGTGATTGGATGACGCAACGGTGGACCTAGAAGTCTGACTGAGCTAAAAGACAAGGCTGATTTCATGATGGAGCCAAGACTGACAAACCAACTGTGCAGCTCTCTGCCACGCCGAGAGCTCCTTCAAAGACAGGACATAGACATCAATGTCAAATAGCTTAGGTTTCTCCAGAGCCTTATATATGTGGATTTCAGAAGTATACATCTCAACACAACGGTGTATGTACTTGGAATGCACATTAGGCCTTAGGTATCTTACATCCAGAAAATAAAGAAAATGCCAATGTAAAAGAGCAGCAGCACTGCGCTATCAGAGACCAATCCCGCTGACAACAGAGTGAGACACACAACTTAACAGTCCCACATCTGTTTAGCTCACCATCAGACATGCCTGCCATTTCTCTGCATCTGGATTGCATTATACCTTAGTTAGTGCTATCCAGGGTCCTTGAAACATCCCTACCCCTAAACCCCACCCACTAAAGTCCAGCCACCCAAGTCATAGACTGTTCTCTCTGCTACTGCACGGCAAGCGGTACTGGAGCACCAAGTCTGGGACCAAAAGGTTCCTGAACAGCTTCTACCCCCAAGCTATAAGACTGCTGAACAGTTAATCACATGGTTACCCTGAGTATTTGCATTGTCCCCCTTTTTATTTGCACTGACTGAAAATTAGTTGCAACCCTAATTTTCAATGAGCAGGCGGCCTTGTCTGATGTACTGCTTTGCTGTGATTCTAGAACAGATGGAAAGCTTGGTAGCTCACTTTGGATAAGAGACATCTTCCATTCGCCACTGAGCCTAGAAACTGAGGCTGGGCCTTGTAGAGGTACACCACCGTTCAAAGGTTTGGGGTCAGAAATGTTCTTGTTTTTGAAAGAAAAACACATTTTTTTGTCCATTAAAATAACATCAAATTGATCAGAAATACAGTGTAGACATTGTTAATGTTGTAAATGACTATTGTAGCTGGAAACGGCTGATTTTTTATGGAATATCTACATAGGCTTACAGAGTGCCCATTATCAGCAACCATCACTCCTGTGTTCCAAGGGCATGTTGTGTTAGCTAATCCAAGTTTATCATTTTGAAAGGCTAATTGATCATTAGAAAACCCTTTTGCAATTATGTTAGCACAGCTGCAAACTGTTGTTCTGATTAAGGAAGCAATAAAACTGGCCTTCTTTAGATTAGTTGAGTATCTGGAGCATCAGGATTTGTGGGTTCGATTACAGGCTCAAAATGGCCAGGAACAAAGAACTTTCTTCTGAAACTCAGTCTATTCTTGTTCTGAGAAATGAAGGCTATTCCATGCGCGAAATTTCCAAGAAACTGAAGATCTCATACAACGCTGTGTACTACTCCCGTCACAGAACAGAGCAAACTGGCTCTAACCAGAATAGAAAGAGGAGTGGGAGGCCAAATATCGCCCACTGATACTAATAGCACCCGTATTATAATGTGTCATAGACTAGTATGAGCTGAGAGCTCAGTGGGGGGGGGGGGGCATGATAATTTATGTGAACTACTTCAGTAGTTCAGACATAGCAGCTAGGAGAAGAGACACCACCAGCGCGTAAGACGGAATTAATCACTGGCACACAACGGCTGGCAGACAATTTGCGTGTGATTAGAGAGAGAGTGCTAGCCAGCAGCTAGCGCTGAGGCGCTAACACTTTGACGTTATTAATCCTCTGTCTCTCCATGCCTCCAGTCAGAAGGTAGAATAGTCTGACAGCCACCTCTATCCTCTCAGCCTCAGAGAGAGAGCTGAGAGTGAACTGTGAACTGATACTGAACCATACTTCCTTCTTGTGGAGGGGTGGGATAGGGGGAGGAAAGAGGGATGGAGACAACTGAGGAAAACAGAAGTACTAGGATTCAGAGAGAATCTCAATAGAAGCACAATAACAGACATTTCTATTATTAATTTCTTGCAAAGTTATGCACATCTATGCAAATGTATGCGTGGCAACATAATCATCCTGGGCAACATATGGTAGGTACAAACTAGCTCTATACGTCCAACATCCACTTATAGACCCACAGTCATTTTAGAAGAGATCACACTAACCCTGTCGATTGTAAAATGGTTGCACTGCACTTTTCAGATCCAGGCAAAACACACTGCATTGAACTGCCTTTCATGATGTCATTATTGTTATGCTATTATACTATTGATAAATCCTACCTTATTTCTAATTTAATGAAATTACCACATTCACACATGTATTTTGGGGAAAAGGCACGCAAATGAACAATATCTATCCTAAATACTGCCAGCTTATTCAGACAAACAAAAACGAATAAAGCAAGCCATTTCACCCATCCTGATATTTAAGCTAAGAGGAAGTAATAACGGGTTTATCTTTTTGGAATAGTAATGGAGCTTGGAGCGATGGAATAATATGCCGGGAGAGCAGTCATTTACATAAAGTCTTACAGGGATTTGTATTCTCAAAATATACACTCTCCAAGATGTATAACTTTCTACACTAATATTAGGCCCATTTGTGAATTCCTCCTCACTGCTTCTTTCAGCACATAGTCTGAAAACTGGAGAAGACACTCCTGGGTTGGCGAGGTGCTGGCTGGCGTATAGCTTCCAGCTGGCACATAAGCTTCCAGCACATAGGACTGGAGTAAGCTATACAAGGACATTTAGAGATGCAACTTTTTAAGCAATTACGTATTAAGCGATGCATATGGCCATAAAAAAAATGACATGGAGGAAATTAGAGAGTGAAATCTCCTTTCTGCCAGATAAGGAGGTGGGGGACAGACAGACAGACAGACAGACAGACAGACAGACAGAGACAGACAGACAGACAGACGAGGAGGAGAGAGCCCCACAGCCACAATGACACACTGCCTCAAGTCAGGATCATTAAACTGGCTTCTAATTGATGAGAAGCAGTCAAGGCATTCCAAGGACACATGGTAACGACCTGAAACGCTTCCTTCCACTCCGAGTCGGAGAGGAGGATCATTCATAACCGACAGAAAGAAGAGCGATGTGAAATACTCCCTGGCCTTGCGCTTAGCCGCTTACTGTACTACAGTCAAAGCAGAACCTTCAGAGTTCAGGACTGAAAACACACACAGCAATAGAATTTTCCTGTCTATCATAACCTCAAGCTTTAGCTGGCGATTACTTTACTCCCTGACAGGAATAATGATGCTTTCTTAGAGGAGAGATTTTTCTCAATTTATATCCTAAGCATCATTAGACTGCTGTGCAGTGCTCAACTTGGACTGAAATAGGTTCCAGCACACATTTTGATTTCCGGTACTGTTTATATTTAGGTGCAGGAGCTCCACAATACTCTTGAGCTAATATTCTATAAGAGAAACAGGAGCTCAAACAGTAACAAATGTGAGGTGCTAGTACTCAGCTCCAGTGAGCTCCAGCCCAAGTCAAGCACTGCTGCTGTGTTATATAGACATGGATCATGGAGCTAAAGTGTTAATGAGTAGGCCTAGGCTAATCAAAAATGATTTCTTACATGGACAATCTGAGTACGATAGCCAACTGTATTTAACTATTATTTAAAGGTATGTTATTGAGGCATCCATCATTTGCCTTTCCACCAGGAGAGAGAACAGACAGATACACGCACATTGCACACACTCTCAGGGATGAAAAGAGTTGACTTTCTGGATCTCCTATACACGCTTGTTCGTTGAGATTTCCCAGCGACCTTGAAGTTTTTTCCAGTTTTTTCCATTTTCCAGTAACAGTGAAGTCATGTTTGTGGTAGAAGCTCCGGGCTGGCTCGCGTCAATGACGTCCCCTGACCATGTAAAAACCTTTCACCATCACTTTCACAGGCCGTCATAGCAACCACAATGCATCATAGTAACTAAAACTCTTGGAACATGTCCGATTAAAAGTTCCAGGACTTACGGCCTCCTGAGTGGCGTAGCGGTCTAAGGCACCGCATCGCAATGTTGTGGCGTCACTACAGCCTGAGATCAAACCCAAGTACTCACAACCGGCCGCGACCGGGAGACCCATAGGGCGGTGCACAATTGGCCCAGAGTCGGCCAGGTTAAGGGAGGGTGGGGGGGGGGGGGGGGGGGGGGGGGGGGGGATTTACATGGCTCAATGCAACCCCTTGTGGCGGGCCGGGTGCCTGCAGGCTGACTTCGGTCATCAGTTGAACAGTGTTTCCTCCGACACATTGGTGCAGTTGGCTTCCGGGTTAAGCGGGCGGGTGTTAAGAAGCGCGGCTTGGCTGGTCATGTTTCAGAGGGCCCATGACTCTACATTCGCCTCTCCCATGCCCGTTGTGGAGTTGTAGCGATGAGAAAAGATCGTAATCACGAAATTGGGGAGAAAAAGGGAGTTGGACTGAGGGCTTGTAGGCCTGTTGTAAGGCAGGTCTTCACCAGACATCACCAGACATCATATGGGCACAAACCCACCGTCGATGGATCAGACAGGACTGGCAAAAAGTGCTCTTCACTGACGAGTCACGGTTTTGTCTCACCAGGGGTGATGGTGACACATTATTCCATTTCTGTTAGTCACATGTCTGTGGAACTTGTTCAGTTTATGTCTCAGTTGTTGAATCTTGTTATGTTCATACAAATATTTACACATGTTAATTTTGCTGAAAATAAACACAGTTGACAGTGAGATGTGTCGTGGTAATTTTCTGTATTACTCAATAATAAGAGCCAACCACACACAAGTCAGAGTTATATTATAAAGTCCATCTTTAATAATATATATGCTTCACCATAGCCCTTTTTGACTCTCAGATGAATTCAGTGTCTATAAATGAATTCTCTGAGAGTGCTTACAAAACAATTCTTAGTTTCTTTTATAGCCAAGATACACCCCTCTCAACTTACAAAGAACCTTTTACTTGAAAGAGGAGTATCCCATAGCTAGATAGCATTAGCTATAAATGATCGTTCAGTTTGGTCTCCTAAAACGAGGTTTCAATCTCATACTTGGTACCACAACATTACCTCATCCAATGGCATATATCAATTATCAATTCTAGATACTCCCATCTAAAATACACCCCCTCCTGGATAAGCTCATAAAAGACAGTGAGCCTCTTAGGTCATATACTAGGTCAAGATAAGGGCAACCTCAGAGTGGACATACAATGGTTCCAAACACTGCCATACTCCTTCCCCCTATGAGAAAAGTAGGGAGTGACTGGCGTACATACATTGTATGAGATAACTAACTGGTTCCCCATTAATAACGCCATCCCTTCACATGGTTTAGGAATAGTTACAGACACATTCCCATAAGACGACAATGTTCAATTCTGTCCTCCTCCCCTTCTGATATTCTACATAGCACCACATGGTTTAACAGATACATTGACATATGAAGACAAGCCTGACCTCTCCCCTCTCTGGGCCCCAAGTGACTAAGCCCTAGCTCAGAAAGTGATAACTTCAAATGACAACCCTATAGTCCCAAGGGAACCATTCTAATGACAAGTATCTCACAAGCATATGATGAAAATAAAACATCTTATCAATAATACCCAACTCATTCTGATTCATCCACGATAGAGGACAAAAAGGCTTCTCAACAGTCTTTACCCCCAAGCCATAAGACTCCTGAACCGGTAATCAAATGACTACCCGGACTATTTGCATTGTGCGCCCCCCCCAACCCCTCTTTTACGCTGCTGCTACTCTCTGTTTATCATATATGCATAGTCACTTTAACTATATCTACATGTACATACTACCTCAAACAGCCTGACTAACCGGTGTCTGTATGTAGCCTCGCTACTTTTATAGCCTCGCTACTGTATATAGCCTCGCTACTGTTATTTTTCACTGTATTTTTACTGTTTCTTTTATTTCTTTAGTTACCTATTGTTCACCTAATACCTTTTTTGCACTATTGGTTAGAGCCTGTAACTAAGCATTTCACTGTAAGGTCTACACCTGTTGTATTCGGTGCACGTGACAAATACACTTTGATTTGATTTGAGGACATTTCTTTTTTTGCTAAGGTGATATAAATAATATAAAGGTTTATTTATGACTTAACACTGATCTATTGGCTCTGTATCATCTCAAGAGCATCAGGTCTCTATTTACTTCACTGTCCCGTTTAACCTCTCTCCCCTCCCTTTCTCCCTCTGTCCTCCTCCCTGTGATTCTAAGCTCTGCAGAAAGGTGTGGAGAAGAGGGGTCAGGGGGCTGAGAGGTGGGAGAACAGATGCTTCATCAGTAGCAGGTACTGGCTGCAGTAGAGGGAGCACCCACACTGCATCTTCCTCCGATTCTGGCGCTCCTATCCCATCTAGATCTAAATCCACCTCACACAAGGGGGTAGAGCTAGACGAGCTAGTCAAGCTAGTGAAAGAGAAAAGGGGATACCTAGTCAGTTGCACAATTGAATGCATTCAACCCAACCCCTCAATCAGAGAGGTGCGGGGGGCTGCCTTAATCCACGTCCACTTCACTAGCGGGAGCAGTTGTTGTTGGGGATTAACTGCCTTGCTAAGATGCAGAACGGCAGATTTTTCCACTTTGCCGAGTCGGGGATTCAAACCAACGACCTTTCGGTTACCAATGCTCTTAACCGATAGGCTACTTGCTACCGAAGAGGCTACCAAGGTTAAACTCTGACTTCAGTCCAAAGTCCATACAGCCAAAAAGGCATCAAAATATGCACCCGACCCGATATAAAATGGGTGCAGTGTTGACTTCTTTCAGCATGTACAATCTGCATACATTCTCATCTACATGTAATGGTGTTGTGTTGGGAGAGGTTGCTACAGCTCTGGGCCATGACTCCATGTGACATGAAGATCTTCCATCATCCTCCCCCCTCCCTGGGCCAGAAACAACCCCCTACTCATCAAATTGGGGCCCATCTCCCACCCCTCCCCGGGCAAGAACAATTCACTATTCACCATACTGGCGCCATCTGCCCCCCCCCCCTCCCCAGGGCAGAACAATTCCTCATACTCTCATTTTGAGGCCACCTTCCCCCTCGCCTCCCCAGGCCAGAACAACCCCTCCTCGTCATATTGGGGCCTCCTTCTCCCCCTCCCTGAGCCAGAACAACCCCCTACTCTTCATGTTGGGGCCACCTTCCCCCCTCCCGGGCCAGAACAACCCCCTACTCGTCATATTGGGGCCACCTTCACCCACTCCCCGGGCCAGAACACCCCCTACTCTTCATATTTTGGCCACCTTCACCCCCTCCCCGGGCCAGAACAACCCCCCCCTCGTCATATTGGGGCCACCTTCACCCCCTCCCCGGGCCAGAACAACCCCTACTCGTCATATTGGGGCCACCTTCACCCCTTCCCCGGGCCAGAACAAACCCCCCCCTCGTCATATTGGGGCCACCTTCACCCCCTCCCCGGGCCAGAACAACCCCCCTACTCGTCATATTGGGGCCAACCTTCACCCCTTCCCCGGGCCAGAAACAACCCCCCCCTCGTCATATTGGGGCCACCTTCACCCCCTCCCCGGGCCAGAACAACCCCATACTCGTCATATTGGGCCCACCTTCACCCCCTCCCGGGCCAGAACAACCCCCTACTCGTCATATTGGGGCCACCTTTCCCCCTCCCCGCGGCCAGAACAACCCCCCCCTCGTCATATTGGGGCCACCTTTACCCCCTCCGGCCAGAACAACCCCCCCCTCGTCATATTGGGGCCACCTTTACCCCCTCCCCGGGCCAGAACAACCCCCTACTCGTCATATTGGGGCCACCTTCACCCCTCCCCGGGCCAGAACAACCCCCTACTCGTCATATTGGGGCCACCTTCACCCCTTCCCCGCGGCCAGAACAACCCCCTACTCGTCATATTGGGGCCACCTTCACCCCTTCCCCGGGCCAGAACAACCCCCTACTCGTCTCCAAAGAGCACCCTGAATCATCCGTAATCGGAACATGCCATGTTTTTTTACATCATAAGCTGAGATGAAAACATAATCCTTTTCATACCCAGAGAGTAAAGGGAATTAATTTCAAGACATCTGGAAAAAGTTAATAATTCAACAGTGATTAGGCCTAATCTGTGCATGCAGGATATGGAACACCACATGTATCAAGCTGTGTTATAAGGCGATTTATTTAATGCAAGCTTTGAGGATCCAACAAAAGACTAACCCCAGGTGTCACCTGTAACACTAAATAACTTCTAGCAGGGGTTTTGAAATACATTTGTGCCAGTTAGTTACGGATTTCATGTAGGAATATGTTCTCCACTCAGGAACCGTGGCAACACTTCAAGCCCTGCCTTACCGGCGTAGATTTCATTCTGTCATCGCTATGGGATGTTCCCTGTCACTGGGGTAATTTATAGGTCAATATAATATTTAATCAGTGTACTCGCTGTTCGCACTGAGGCAGAAGCACCAAATAACAGCTCTAAATCCAGCCCAAATGCATCCTGGGAATTGGAGTAGCCTACACTAAGACAGAGGCTAACAGTAACATACCGTGCCACAGTGATTAGAAGTACGCTGTGGACTGCATCTCATCTGGTGCCCTCTAGAAAACAACATGTCAATGTTAAACAGGTTAGAATGGAGTAGAGTGTGTAATGTACATGTGGATATGAGGAGTCCGTATACCCACCTTAAAGTAAACAAATGTCAGGCAGTCAGAGTTCCTACACTGCATCAATAGTCAATCATAAGTAAATAGCAGTACATTGGCTGTTATTGCTGTGAATACGCAGTATGTAGCTTTTTTCATATAAAATCGCAGATATAGATTACTGGTAGACCCTACCAGCAAATGCATGATTACATTGTACTCTTGTCAATGGGTTAGTTTGGAACAAAACATTTTTTTAAAGTCTATAAAAACAAGAGTATTCTTATGGTGTGATGGTTATGGATGTGCTGCCTTCTGCCTTTTCACAACCCAAGGCTGGGGTTTCTTCCTCATGACATCAACCTGTATGGTGTTACACTGTTAATGCTGTATAACCCCACACCTACAGAATGTATAACACAAAGCTCATTGAGCCTCTGCTTGGACCTCTGTTTAACACTCTAACCTTGCTTATGTAATACATTCAGCACAATACAACTTCCACTTCTAGGTAGGACAACTGAGAAAGCACAACATTAAAACAGCTGTAAATGGAGGAAAGTCTACTAGGAGCCCTGTGAATATTGTTCAGTGAACGATTAGACAATCTACTGCATTCAAGTGTACTTTTAGTGCAACGTGTCCTTGAATTCTAGATGATTCTAAATGTATTCCAATTTCTAAGCTAAGTGCTGAATGAAAAAGACATGAAATCCACATGCAGTGCGTGGCCTCTGTTCTATTCTCCCTCTGTTTCATTGAAGTGTCAATGAAAGACAGTTTTTGATGGTCAGCATAAAAGACCATCCATATCGATCCAATCAGGCAAAAATTATGCAGAGGAGAAGAGATGAGGGTTCTTCAAAATGGTGTCTGTCTCGTCTCCACTCGTGTCATCAGGACTGAGATCTATACTACAGGGAGATGATCGTGCCAGGCGAAGAGATAGCACCATTATAGTGCTGGAAATTGCGATTCTCACAATTTGTATGTATTGTAGGGCTGTCACCGACAAAAAAAATATTGGTCGACCAAGAGTCCTGTTATTTCGACCAATCGATTGGCCAAAAATGTTTCATGTGGATTTTTTCATATATTTACACATCCTATGTGTTTTAATCAAATCAACTATATTCACTGAGCTTGTCTGATGCTTTAAGCACACGGTTTGATTAAATAATTACAAACACAAATGACTAGAGTGAGTCCGACCAGTAATTGATTTGATAGTGCCGGATGAGGCTCAGTATTAAAAACAATGACAGCGAGTGACTGTGTGACTAGCACCCGTTGTCTCTCTCGCCTCCCTGCTGCAGCGACCACCACAGAACATCAACAGTGTTTATCGCTCTGTCCGTGTTGCTGAAGCTGAAACATAATTACAGCCATTTTTGACTGAAAAGATTTGTTACTGAAGTCCCTCATTTGTTTAGGAAAAACATTCCCTATTCCCTCGACCCTTGCTCTCTTTACGTGACATACGTATGCATCGCATGCACATGACCAAAGACCTAATCATACAGGACTAGTATTACTAGAGAACGTTGGTTATGTAATTATTACTCCAGAATGTCAGTTATTCCAGAAGACGATTTGGACGGAATTAATTTTTTCCCAAACTGTCCCCTGTAATTCTAAATTTTTTCCCCCCAATAAATTGACAGTTATGACACAAGCCTGGAGGTTTATATTTTAGGTGTGAAGATACAGTATTTCAACATGTCCGGGTGATAGGGCCACACTGATAACTCCAGCTTGGCTCTTAAGATTCTAAACCATATTTCCTACAGTGTCACCATAATATTTGAATTGAGGAAGTGTGATCATAATCATTAGGATATTTTAGCGATCTGCAGTACGTCCCAAATGCCCCCCAGCCTTCAGATGTGAGCTAAACAGTGCAATTGCACTTGAGATGCGTTTTAAGGCTACGGATGAAAAAGTTAACTTATCATTCCAAAACGTTTAGATCCATTGTATGCTGCTGCTTTGCGATCTATTAAGAGCAATCCACAAATGAACTTTTAACAAGGCACAGCTGTTAATTGAAATGCATTACAATGAAGCTGGTTGAGAGAATGCCAAGAGTGTGCAAAGCTGTCATCAAGGAAAAGGGTGGCTACTTTTAAGAATCTCAAATATATTTTGATTTGTTTAACACTTTTTTGGTTACTACATGACTCCGTATGTGTTATTGCATAGTGTTGATGTCTTCACTATTATTCCACAATGTAGAAAATAGTAAAAACAAAGAAAAACCCTGGAATGAGTAGGTGTGTCCAAACTTTTGACTGGTACTATAGGTCATTCATATCAGAATCAGTTATTGTTTTCTTGCGCTAACTGCAAGAAACACCTCTCAAACTCAGACATTTCTCTCAAAACGTAGGGAAGTCGATTGGCACGGGACTAGTATTATCAGAGGACATTGGAGTTCGCCAAAAAATTGGTTATTCTGGACGGAATTGTTACTCTCCTGCCATGTAAAAATTACTGACATGGCAGATTCAGACAGGACAAAAATTACAGATGTGGTGTTTTGTGCTCGTACACATAATTAAAATGCCAGTCCTCCCCTAGTAAAACGAATCCAGTCTGAATAGGGCCTGACCTATAGCCAGGAAAGGTCTTTGCCATTGTGCCGCCATAGGCGAGAACAAAAAATGCTGGCTCCGCAAAACTAGAATAGTCCCAGTAAGCAAAGTGATGTTGAAAAGACCTCAAGAATATGTATTTTCCAGACGTTGAAGTTTGGTTCAATTTATGTTTAAAATGTGTATTTTCCAGGAACCTGAAAAGGCATCTTTTCCCGATGTTGAAAAATAAATGTTTCCGGGCGTTGAAATCAGGTACATTTTCGGTTCTGAATGAAAGTTGAAAAGGCATCTTTTCCGGACGTTGAAAAATAGGTATCTTCTGGACATTGAAATCAGGTCAATTTCTGGTTCTGAATGAAAGTTGAAAATAAGTCATTTATGGATGTCTATGTTTGGACCAAATCAAGGCTGTTCCAGACTGGACAAAATCTGAACCAAACATAAACATCTATGATTGGTTCAGATTTTGTCCGGACCAAAAACTAATGTCCGTGGTTGTGGAAATCAAGGCTGGTTCGAAACTGCACAACAAAAAAACCCATTGGCATCAGTCCGTGCTTACAGAGGTGTAGCCTACAGTGTTGCTACTAATGTTAATGGCATTACTTATTACTATTATTATTATAATAATAACAATAAGGAGATCAAGAAAAAGGAGCGTTATTAATATAATAACATATTTCTGACAATTTGGAACAGTGTACATACTAAACAAATTCTAAGTAATACCAGAGAGGCTGTTCTAATGAAAAAAAAGTGAAAAGCCTTTATCACAGCAAAGCAAAGATTAAAAACAGCAGAATATGTGAAATTGTTTACTTGACATGTCGTTGTGTGAGGCTTGATGCTCTATTAAACAAACACCCAAACACCTAGACCTAACTAATTTCCGGTTTCCGCTCCCCTCACTTTTCTTAGACATTAAGGTAAGGGCTGTTCTCATCTCCTCCTTCTGCTACTGTCTCCACGGCATTGTTCTCAACACCAATGAGCTGGATAACTTCACTATTATGCACATCAGTGGAGGATCCTTAGAGGCAGAAGGGGAAGACCATCCTCAGTGAATTTCCTTTTTTTTTTGTAAAACATATTTTTTTAAGTTGTCCTTTTTAGATAAAACTATACTACATCTAACAACGTCACCAAATTCATTAAAACACACTATTTTGCAAAGGTGGTCTACAGTAGCCTATACAACAGTCTGTAGGGTTGCACCATATTACCTCCACTAACCTGTGCGCCAGCACATTGACTCTGTACCGGTCCCCCCTGTATACAGCCTCCACATTGACTCTGTACGCCGTCCCCCCTGTATACAGCCTCCACATTGACTCTGTACGCGGTATCCCCCCTGTATACAGCCTCCACATTGACTCGTTACCGGTCCCCCCTGTATACAGCCTCCACATTGACTCTGTACCGGTCCCCCCGTATACAGCCTCCCACATTGACGCTGTAACGTCCCCCTGTATACAGCCTCCACATTGACTCTGTACCGGTCCCCCCTGTATACAGCCTCCACAGACTCTGTACCACGTCCCCCCTGTATACAGCCTCCACATTGACTCGCCTTCCGTGTCCTCCCCTGATACAGCCTCCCAAAATTGTTGACTGCTGTACGTCCCCTTATACAGCCTCCACATCTACTTGTACTGCCTGTACCGCAATGTGACCGCCCCCTGTAACAGCCTCACATTGACTCGTACCGGTCCCCCCTGTATACAGCCTCCCCACATTGACTCTGTACCGGTCCCCCCTGTATACAGCCTCCACATTGACTCTTACCGGTCCCCCCTGTATACAAGCCTCCACATTGACTCTGTACCGGTCCCCCTGTATACAGCCTCCACTTGACTCTGTACCGAGTCCCCCATGGATACAGCCTCCACATGACTTCTGATACCGGTGCCCCCGTGTAACAGCCTCCACATTGACTCTGTTACCGGTCCCCCCTGATATACAGCACTCCACATTGACTCTTACCGTCCCCCCTGTATACAGCCTCCACATGACTCTTGTACCGGTCCCCACTATACAGGCTCCACATTGAACTCTGTACCGGTCCCCCCTGTATAACAGCCTTCCACAATGACTCTGTACCGGTCCCCCAGTATACAGCCTCAATGACTCTGTACCGTCCCCTGTATACAGCCTCAACACATTGACTCATGTAACCGGTGCCCCCCTGGCAATACCAGCCTCAACAGCGACTCTGTACCGGTACCCCGCTGGCATAGCAGCTCGATGACTCATCGTAGCCGGTCCCCCTTATACAGCATCCACATTGACTCTGTACCGTTCCCCCCTGTATACAGCCTCCACATTGACTCTGTACCGGTCCCCCCTGTATACAGTCTCCACATTGACTCTGTACCGGTCCCCACTGTATATAGTCTGCACGTGGATGCGTGTCTGTCGGTCTGTCTGATGTGCGCGCCTGTCTGTCTGTCTGCCTGTCTGTCTGACACACGCGCGCAGACAGGCACGCACTTGCAGACAAGCACACACATCAGACAGACAGGCGCCTGCCTGCCTGCAGCTTTGCTCTGGGAGAGTGTAGGGCCCTGAGCAGCAACAGCAGGGTCGGTCAGAGTGCAGGTGCAAAGTGCAGAGAGAGATAAGAAAAATCGATATGTAACAATTACTGGAGTCTTCCCTCTCGCGGCAGCACTATTAACAGAGACAGTACAGTCTCCTCTGCTGCTCTCTCTCAGAGCAGAGAGAAAACATGACAGCCGTCTGGTGATTGTTGATAGATGTTTCATTATACTACAAGGGCAGAGTTTGTTGTGCATTTCCCGTCTGGATGACATCAGTTCACTGACAGCATCTCAAAAGGAAAATTCCTAGCAGGTGGTATAATTAAGATGGTGTATTGGCATTAGGGCTGACCCGATTTAGTCGATTGGTCGATTATTTGATCGATAGGCTGTTGGTCGCCCGAGATTTCTTCAGTCGAGCAGTAGCAAAAACATATATATAATAGTGTACAAGACACATGTCTGATTCGCACCTGAGTGGACTAATCCATTGTGGACGCGGGTTGGGATGGTACAGTCCATCAGACTAAGACATGTGCTACTGAAATGTTATATATGTTTATATACATAAGAACAATTGTGCAAGACTAATAAAATGAATATAATTTCATAACAAAATGGCGTTGGATAGTAGTCGCTGTCCGCGGTTCTGAAACATCAGTGCTCTGTTGAATTGGCGCCTTTTCCTAGACCATGTAGCTATATGCATAATAGCAAAGTTAACAAGCGTTGAGAACAATGCGGCGGAGGCAGCTGCAGAATGAGGAGATGAGAAAACAGCCCTTGCCTTATTGTCTAAGAAAAGTGAGGAGAGGAAACCAACTTAATGAGGTCTATAATCAATAGGCTAACTTAAATGTGCCTGGCTATATACATCCTCCATATACTGTACCAGTCAAAAGCTTGGACACACCTACTCATTAAAGGGTTTTTCTTCATTGTAGAATTGTATAAAATAACATATGGAATCATGTAGTTTCCCAAAAAACAAATGAAAATACATTTTATATTTGAGATTTTTTAAAGTAGCCACCCTTTGCCTTGATGACAGCTTTGCACACTCTTGGCATTCTCTCAACCAGCTTCATGAGGTAGTCACCTGGAATGGATTTCAATTAACAGGTGTGCCTTGTTAAAATTACATTATTTAAAAAAAAATCTTCTTCATGCGTTTGAGCCAATCAGTTGTGTTGTGACAAGGTAGGGGTGGTATACAGAAAATAGACCGATTTGGTAAAAGACCAAGTCCATATTATGGTTAGAACAGCTCAAATAAGCAAAGAGAAACAACAGTGCATCATTACTTTAAGAAATGAAGGTCAGTCAATCCGGAACATTTCAAGAACTTTAAAAGTCTCAGCAGGTGCAGTCGCAAAAACCAAAAAGCACTATGATGAAACTGGCTCTCATGAGGACTGCCACAGGAAAGGAAGACCCAGAGTTACCTCTGTTGCAGAGGATAAGTTAATTAGAGTTACCAGCCTCAGATTGTGAAACATTTATTTCGGCTGCAGAGTTCAAGTAACAGACATCTCAACATCAACTGTACAGAGGAGACTGTGTGAATCAGGCCGTCATGATTGAATTGCTACAAAAAAAACAATACTAAACGACACCAATAAGAAGAAGAGACTTGCTTGGGCCAAGAAACACGAGCGATGTACCTTAGACCCCTTGGAAATCTGGTTTTTGGTCTGATGAGTCTCCATTTTTGATTTTGGGGTCCGACCACCTCGTGTTTGTGAGACACAGAGAGGTTGAACGGATGATCTTCGCATGTATGATTCCCACAGTGAAGTATGGAGGTGGTGGTGTGATGGTGCTTTGCGGATGACAATTGTGATTGATTTAGAATTCAAGGCACACTTAACCAACATGGCTACGGCAGCATTCTGCAGCAATACACCATCCCATCTGGTTTGCGCATAGTGGGACTTTCGTTTGTTTTTCAACAGGACAATGACCCAACACAGCTCCAGGCTGTGTAAGGGCTATTTGACCAATAAGGAGAGTGATGGAGTGCTGCATCAGATGACCTGGCCTCCACAATCCCCTGACATCAACCCAAGGTTGAGATGATTTGGGATGAGTTGGACCGCAGAGTGAAGGAAAAGCAGCCAACAAGTGCTCAGCATATGTGGGAACTCCTTCAAGACTGTTGGAAAAGCATTCCAGTTGAAGCTGGTTGAGATAATGCCAAGAGTATGCAAAGCTGTCATCAAGGCAAAGTTTGGCTACTTTGAAGAATCTCAAATATAAAATATATTTTGAATTGTTTAACACTTTCTTGGTTACTACATGATTCAATGTGTTATTTCATAGTTTTGATGTCTTCACTATTATTCTACAATGTAGAAAATAGTAAAATAAAGAAAAACCCTTCAGTAGGTGTGTCCAAACTTTTGACTGTTACTGTACCTGTATTGATCCAAGCACCGGTGTGGATTTGTACTGTACCTTCTCTAACGGTATTTAAAGTTTGATTTGTTACCTTAAATAATTCAGTAATGACACAGAAATAAATTATGGAAATCATCCGTTTCTAACGGCAGTAGGAAAGTGCTAAAAGCTGAGAACTGCTAGCTAACTTGCTAGCACAACAAGTCAACAACTTCGGGAGTGCGAGCTTGCCAAATAGAGACCCCCAGAAATCGTCAGTCTGGCCTCTAAAGGTGAATGTAAGAACTGCATGTGAACCCGGAAATACAGTCGAGGAGAATAATTATTCTGATAAAGGACAACTTTTGGGGGATGAAATAGAGGCATAGTAAAACAAAAAAGGAACCTGACAGTATGTAAATGAAAACAAATTAGCGTATTAAACGAAGAAAAATTGCAAAAAAGCAAAAAGTAACCATTGGTGGAGTACCAGAGTTGGTAGAACGTCCTCTGTTGTAACCTCAAACAGGACTACTTCACTGTCAGTTTTGTCCTCCTTTTATTTTTGGTTGAAGTTTGGTTGAACAGTATAAAGTAATTTTTTTTAAAGGAGAAAGACCATTAAAACCACTTGCAATACAAGTCCTACCGTCCTAGGGTCATGCACTACCATGCACTTTAAGTGACTTTGGGTCATTGATAATAATAATAAATGGGATTTAACGTAAACTCACCCCATTCCGTACAAATGTGCGCAACCGCCACATTCAAACGAGGCTGCAATGAAAACGAATGGGACTGTAGTGACTGTGTGGGCATCAAAATCTGGGGTGTGAACTACGTTTCGATTCAGCGTTGATTGACATGGTATTGGAGAAAAGATTAAAAAACGGACCCCTCTGACGCTGTACGTTACATCGTGACGTGTCACTACGTAACGTACAGCGCACATTGGCATCTCATTTTGTGCCATACAGCCTGTTTCCACTAGGGGTAGCCCTTCTCTCGCAGATTAAAATCATGCTTAATCATATACACTTGTAAGAAAACTTCATTATTCATGATTTTTGTCTTAATTAATATAAATTATTGCTAATATTAAAATAATATTTCATACTAGGGTGCCAAATGCAATGTGATTATCAATAACACAAACAATGAATCAATTAATAATGAATTGCTTCAAATTCGACACAAACCTTCAAACAGGTATGTGATGAGACATTACATAAACTCTTTACGTTTTATTTACATTTTAAAGTTGATTATTTGGACAAATCGTGTGAAAAAGCCTGTTTCCTCACACAACATATTTCCCCCTTTCACGATCACTTCGTAGCCTTCGCTCCCCACCCGCCATTTTTAAAAAGGCCCGGCGAAGCTCCATGCAGAAACAGGCAGCGTGGAGGTCTCCTCTTTGATTTTGTTGGAAAGGGAAGAAATTGTGCTTTACAGTGGTATTCATATTACAGTTTACTTGGAAGTATTACGTTTTTTTGGCGCTAAAATAAGGTCAATTGAACGGACCAAGGCGATGTACAAAAGTGAGTGAGTTTACGTTAGTACTACTAAGCACATTTTCTCTTAACTTTTATTATTCAAATACCGTCATACCGTCAAAAATAAGACAAATACGATGGTATTTTGGCCATATCGCCCAGCCCCAACACGCAAACACACACACACGGTTTAATAAGCCGACTTCACACATGAATCAATAAGCTGAAGTTGCTGTCACTGTCATATTCACCAACAAATGGCAAACAGAAAACAAACAGTGGGTTGCTCTTCTTGCATGCTACACTCCAGATTACTAAACGGTTTCAGAGTCTAATAGTCTTTGCAACTCTCGCTATACTGTGTGATGTCATGGTGTTGAATACTGTTATCAAATCAATTCACATCTGCCTCACATACCAAAATGCCCAGCAGATATCATCCTCTACCTGATTGTTGTTTACAAGGTGGGTGGAAAGCTTCCTAGGACCATTCTCTGTTCTGTATTTCTCTCCTTCATTTATTTACCAGCCAGGGAATATGATGTAACCCCATGTAAACAGAAAGAGCATGAAAGAACAAAAACAGAATGGAACAGCCTAATTATGGATGAGTCTGACTGTTGCTGAACGCTGAGAGAATAAGAGAGCGTGAGAGACAGCGAGGGAGAGAGCAAGAGAGTGCGCACCATAGGGCCCGCGAGAGAGCGCGAGCAAGAGAGAGAGAGAGCGCGAGCAAGAGAGAGAGAGAGCGCGAGCAAGAGAGAGAGCGCGAGCAAGAGAGAGAGAGAGCGCGAGCAAGAGAGAGCGCGAGCAAGAGAGAGAGAGAGCAAGCGAGCAAGAGAGAGAGCAAGAAAGCGAGCAATGCAAGAGAGCGAGAGCCGAAGCGACAGAGAGTTGAGAGAGGAGACGCGAGAGAGCGAGCCGAGAGAGCGAGCGAGACAAGAGAGAGAGAGAGAGACGGAGACGCGACGCGAGAGAGGCGAGAGAGAGCGAGAGAGAGAGCGAGAGAGCGAGAGAGATCCGAGACGAGAGAGCGCCGAGCAGAGAGAGGCGAGCAGAGAGCCCGAGCGAGAGCGCGAAGCAAAGAGAGCGAGAGCGAGCGAGAGCGCGAGCACAAGAGAGGCAAGACGAGAGAGAGAGCGCGAGCAAGAGAGAGCAACGAAGAGAGAGAGAGCGCGGCCAAGAGCAGAGCGCGAGCAAGAGAGAGGCGAGAAAAGAGAGAGCGCGAGCAAAGAGAGAGCGCGAGTAAGAGAGAGCGCGAGCAAGAGAGAGAGCAAAGAGCGCGAGCAAGAGAGAGCGAGAGAGCGAGAGAGCGAGAGCGAGCGGAGCGAGAGGAGCGAGAGAGCGAGAGCGAGCGAAAAGAGCGCCGAGCAGACGAGAGAGATAAGAGCGGCGAGAGAGAGAAAGAGCGCGGAAGCGAGAGAGAGAAAGACGCGAGCGAGGAGAGAAAGAGCGCGAGCGAGCAGAGAGAGAAGAGCGCGCAGCGAGAAGAGAGAAAGAGCGCGAGCGAGAAAGGCAGAAAGAGGCGCGGCAAGAGAGGAGCACGAGCAAGCGAGCAAGAGAGAGAGCAAGAAAGCGACAAGCAAGAAGAGCGAGAGCGAGGCAAGAGAGCGAGAGCGAGCGAGAAGAGGCGAGAGAGAGAGCGAGAGAGAGCAGCGAGAGAGAGAGAGTGCGAGCGCGAGCGAGGCGAGCAAGAGAGCGAGCGAGCGAGCGAGCGGAGCAAGAGAGGAGAGCGAGCAAGACGAGCGAGGGGAGCAAGAAAGCGAGAAGAGAGAGAGAGCGCGAGAGCCGAGAGAGCGAGGCAGAGCGCGAGGAGAGCGAGAGCGACGAAGAAACGAGAGCTGCGAGAGAGAGAGAGAGAGAGAGAAAGAGCGAGAGAGAGAGCAGCGAGAGAGAAGAGCGAGAAGAGAAGAGGAGGAGAGAAAGAGCGAGAGAGAGAGAAAGAGCGCGAGAGAGAGCCGAGAGCGGCGCAAGAGAGCGAGAGCGCGAGCGAGAGCGCGAGCAAGAGAGAGAAGAAGAGAGAGAGAGCGCGAGCATAGAGGAAGCAAGAAGAGAGAGAGAGCGCGACAGAGGAGAAGCGGCGAGCACAGAGAGAGAGCGGAGCAAAGAGAGAGCGCGAGCAAGAGAGAGCGCGAGTAAGAGAGAGCGCGAGCAAGAGAGAGAGCGAGAGGCGGCGAGCAAGAGAGAGAGCGAGAGAGCGAGAGAGCGACGAGCGAGCGACGCGAGAGAAAGAGCGAGAGGAGAGCGAGCGAAAGAGCAGCGAGCGACGAAGAGAGAAAGAGCGGAGCGAGAGAGAAAGAGCGCGAGCGAGAGAGAGAAAGAGCGCGAGCGGAGAGAGAGAAAGAGCGCTGAGCGTAGAGAGAGAAAGAGCGCGAGCGAGAGAGAGAAAGAGCGCAGCGGATGAGAGCAGAAAGAGCGCAGGCAAGAGAGAGCACGAGCAAGCGACAAAAGCAGAGACAGAAACAGCAAGCAAGAGAGCGAGAGCGGACAAGAGAGCGAGACGAGCGAGAGAGCGAGAGAGAGAGCGAGAGAGAGAGCGAGAGAGAGAGAGCGAGCGCGAGCGAGTGCGAGCAAGAGAGCGAGAGCGAGCGAGGAGCGAGCAAGAGAGCGAGAGCGAGCAAGAGAGCGAGCAGCGAGCAAGATAGCGAGAAGAGAGAGAGAGCGCGAGAGCGTGAGAGAGCGACTGTGAGAGCGCGAGCGCGAGAGCGAAGAAGCGAGCAAAGAAGAGAGAGATGAGCGCGAAGAGAAGAGAGAGAGAGAAAGAGCGAGAAGAGAAAAAGAGCGAGAAGAAGAAATCGAGCGAGAGAGAGAAGACGAAAGAGCAGAAGAGCAGAAAGAGCGAGAGAAGAGAAGAGCGCGAGAGAAGCGAGACGCGAGCGAAGAAGACGCGAGCGAGAGCGAGCAGCGAGCGAGAGACTGAGGCGAGCGACGAGAGAGACACTGAGCGAGCCGAGGAGAGACACTGAGCGAGCGAGAGAGAGACCACTGGAGCGAGCGAGAGAGAGACACTGAGCGAGCGAAGAGAGACACTGACGAGCGAGAGAGAGACACTGAGCGAGCGAGGAGAGACACTGAGCGACGCGAGAGCAGAGATCAACTGAGCGAGCAGATGAGAGAGAAGATCACACTGGAGCGAGCGGAGACGAGACCTGAGCGAGCGAGCGAGACTGAGCGAGCGAGACTGAGCGAGCGAGCGAGACTGAGCGAGCGAGCGAGCCTGAGCGAGCGAGAGAGACTGAGCGAGCGAGAGACTGAGCGAGCGAGAGACTGAGCGAGCGAGAGACTGAGCGAGCGAGAGATTGAGCGAGCGAGAGACTGAGCGAGCGAGAGACTGAGCGAGAGACTGAGAGAGAGAGAGAGAGAGAGAGAGAGCAAGAGAGAGAGCAAGAGAGAGAGCAAGAGAGAGAGCAAGAGCAAGAGCAAGAGCAAGAGAGAGAGCAAGAGAGAGAGCAAGAGAGAGAGCAAGAGAGAGAGCAAGAGAGAGAGAGAGCCACCGCATCACACAACCAACTCATACACAATCAACAGATAACTCCATGAAACATTTAAAGATGGATGAGGCAGAGAAATAAAAGGGTGAAGACACAGCTGATCTCTGGGAGAGTAGAGAGGTAGACGTAGAGGTACGTAGGAAGAGAGAGCAAGAGAGGTAGAGAGTGCTAGAGGTAGATAGAAATACCAGTGTTCCATCACAGCAGCAAGATTTGTTGACCTGTTGCCACAAGAAAAGGGCAACCAGTGAAGAACAAACACCATTGTCAATACAACCCATATTTATGTTTATTTATTTTCCCTGTTATACTTTAACCATTTGCACATCGTTACAACACTGTATATATACATAATATGACATTTGAAATGTCTTTATTCTTTTGGGACTTCTGTGAGTGTAATGTTTACTGTTCATTTTTATTGTTTATTTAACTTTTGTGTATTATCTACTTCACTTGCTTTGGCAATGTAAACTTATGTTTCCCATGCCAATAAAACCCCTTGAATTGAATTGAGAGCATGAGGTAGAGAAAACGCTAGGTATGTAGGTAGAAAGCTATGTAGGTGAGAGTGGTAGTGGTAGGGAGAGGGCGAGAGAGGAATTGAGAAAGATTACAGTGGAGGTGGCGAGAGGGAAAAAGAGGGCAATAGAGGTAAACAGAGAGATAGAGGTAAAGGAAGCAGCTTATCACTTACCGGTGAGTACAGCCTTGGCGGATGGGTCGGCCAGGTCCAGGGCACTCTTGCCGTCAGTGTTGCGTATGTTGGGGTCAGCTCCGTGCTGGAGCAGCACTGTGCAGGGGAAACACAGACAGTAGCTGAGCTCAGGCAGGGACAGACACAGACCACGGCTGCTGCTAACACCAGGACTAGCGCTACTGCCACTGCTGCCCGCTAGCACTCTCTGGCCCCGCGGCATGCTGCAGACATAAACATACATGGCACACCAGCGGTGTGTCTTGAGAACGGAGGACCAGAGCGGCAGCAGGCAGCAAGAGCAGAAAAAAACAACAGCCCAAACGGAACGCTGCGGAGGGGAAAAAGACAGATTATAAAAACAGGCAGGACGATACGGCACGACCATGTGACTCCAGCACAGGTATGAGAGCAGAATATCAAAGCCTGCCTGCCTTTCTCTCTCTCCATCTATCCCGAGGAGGGAGGGTGAGAGAAAATAAAAAGAGAAGTGGAGAAAAGGGCCATGCTTCCCAGGGTGCAGTGTTTTAATCTCCCCAGCTGAGTGATTGTCTGAGGGGAACAAACAGCAGAGCACAGCTATCGGTCGAAAGGAAACCAAACGCTCAGCTCTATCTATCAAATAACTTTGTCACATGCACCAAATACAACAGGTGTAGACATTACCGTGAAAAGCTTACGTACAAGCCCTTAACCAACAACGCAGTTGAAGAAATAGAGTTAAGAAAAAAAAACTTTTTAAGGGGTGGATCAGCTTAATATTGCTGAAAGATTGTTGCTTTCATCAATGTAATTGCATCATTTCCAATCCCCCATATCTTTTTGGGGTAAAAATATATATCCATATACGTACACACACACATACGCATACATATACACATATGTATATACAATTGAAGTCGGAAGTTTACATACACTTAGGTTGGAGTCATTAAAACGCATTTTTCAACCACTCCACAAATGTTTTGTTAACAAACTATAGTTTTGGCAACTCAGTTAGGACATCTACTTTGTGCATGACACAAGTAATTTTTCCAACAGTTGTTTACAGACAGATTATTTCACTTATAATTCACTGTATCACAATTCCAGTGGGTCAGAAGTTTACATACACTAACTTGACTGTGCCTTTAAACAGCTTGGAAAATTCCAGAAAATTATGTCATAGCCTTAGAAGCTTCTGATAGGCTAATTGACATCATTTGCGTCAATTGGAGGTGTACCGGTGGATGTATTTCAATGCCTACCTTCAAACTCAGTGCCTCTTTGCTTGACATCAGCCAAGACCTCAGAAAAAAATGTTTGGACCTCCACAAGTCTGGTTCATCTTTGGGAGCAATTTCCAAACACCTGAAGGTACCACGTTCATCTGTACAAACAATAGTACGCAAGTATAAACACCATGGGACCACGCAGCCGTCATATCGCTCAGGAAGGAGACGCGTTGTCTCCTAGAGATGAACGTACTTGGTGCGAAAAGTGCAAATCAATCCCAGAACAACAGCAAAGGACCTTGGTGAAGATGCTGAACGGAAACAGGTACAAATCTATATCCCACATAGTACGAGTCTAATATCGGCATAACCTGAAGGCCGCAGCAAGGAAGAAGCCACTGCTGCCAAACACCGCATAAAAAGCCAGAACACGGTTTTGCAACTGCACATGGGGGACAAATGATCGTACTTTGGAGAAATGCCTCTGGTCTGATAAAAAATATAGAATGTGTTTGGCCATAATGACCTCATCGTTATGTTTTGGAGGGAAAAGGGGGTTTGCAAGCCGAAGAACACCACCCAACCGGTGACGGGGGGTGGGATCTGTTGTGGGGTGGTCTTGTCTGGCAGAGGGACTGGTGCACTTCACAAGAATCGGCTATGAGGAGGACATTTATGTGGATTATATTGGAAGCAAATCCTCAAGACCAATCACGGAAGTTAAGCTTGTGCACAAATGGTTCAAGGAAACAGATGATGCCATCCAAAGCAATACTTCCAAAGTTTGTGGCCAAAATGGCTTTAAGGACAACACAAGTCCAAGGTATTGGAGTGGCCATGCACAGAAAGCACTACCTCAATCCTATAGAAAAATGTGTGGGCAGAACTGAAAAAACCGTGGGTGAGCAAGGAGGCCTACAAACCTGAACTCAAGTTAACACCAACTCTGTCAGGAGGAACGGGACAAAATGCACCCAACTTATTGTGGGAAGCTTGTGGAAGTCTACCCAAAACGTTTGACCCAAGTTAAACAATTTAAAGGCAATGCTAACAAATACTAATTGTGTGTATGTAAACTTCTGACCCACTTGGAATATGATGAAAGAAATAAAAGCTGAAATAAATCATTCTCTCTACTATTATTCTGACATTTCACATTCTTAAAATAAAGTGGTGATCCTAACTGACCTAACACAGGGAATATTTACTAGGATTAAATGTCAGGAATTGCGAAAAACTGAGTTTAACTGTATTTGGCTAAGGGGTATGTAAACTTCCGACTTCAACTGTAGATATACTTTTTTAGAATATACCTTCATTATTCCCCGCAAACCCTACCACCCTTCCCTCAATTGGAGTAAACTAATAAACAATAAAACTTAGGCTTCTACCTTCAGTTTATACATCTTATACACATTTTATAATAGTTGTATATTTTTTGTTTTTATTCCTTCCTCTATTTCTGATGTCCATCCAGTTTGATTTCTATTTGTAACTGTGCTATTTCACAACATTTCTGAACCTATATACATTTTACAGACCCTGTATGTTTACATTGGTTATCTTGTTATTAGTCCCATCCTTCAGCTCCATTCAACCCCGCCCATCTATCTCTCAACACCATCCATTTTGGATTTCTATTTGCCATATATTTTTCAACTGTGCTGTGATGCTTGACAAAAGTACTGAATCTTTCTAATCTCATAGCTTCTACAGAAGGTAAATTAAAAATAAAACATTTTGCTAAAATAATTATTATATTATTGATTGAATGACTATGGCTTATCAAATCACCCAGTATTGCTATCTGTAGCYTTAGTTCTAGGCAAATGTTGCAGTTCTTCAGCCATTCCTGGACCTGTGACCAAAAACGAGCTACATATGGACAGTACCAAAATAAATGATCTTATGACTCTGCCTCATCACAGCAAAATCTGCAGAGCTGGGAAGATTGTATTCAACATATATATATATATAACATTCTATTGGTTGCAAGAATTTTGTATAGTAATTTAAATTGAAAAATTGGAAGTTTTGAATCCGGCGTTGTTTTGCGTATCAATTCATAAACCATGTGCCATGGAATGGGTACATCGAAAATCTCTTCCCAACTATTTTGCAATTTATATGGCACAGCTGTCAGTTTTTTGGTCCTTAAATTAAATTGATATGTTTTTATTTATCACACTTTTCTTTAACCATTTATGTTCTTTAATACAGGGCCGACATACAAGTTCCTTACTTTTTACCCCTTCTACTTACCTCTTCCATTTTTGTTGTTATGCTGCAATTAGTTGGTTGTAATTTTGGGTAGAGCAGACATTTCCATATGTCTGTGTTAGCTGCATGTGTGACATAACTCCACCAGTCCTATTTATGATATCATTCACAAAAATTATACCTTTAAACATTTATTCGAAAAATATGTATTTTTTTATCAATTAGTATATTTAGTAAACTACATGGTAATGTAAAATGTGCTTTTTTTTAGTGATCCGATATGTAACCCAAGTTAAATGTATCATAATTTGATTTTAATCCAGAGAGGATAGCAAAAGTATCTACATCCTCTATGAAGCCATGGATAGATTCTAATTGTGGTTTTAAAAGAAAACATGAATCATCAGCGTACAATGACACCTTAGTTTTTAAGCCACAGATTTCTAATCCCTTAATATTATTGTTTAATCTAATTTTAACAGCTAACATTTCGATGGCAATAAAAGGTTTATATATCAACTCCAGTCGTACTTTATCAAAAGCCTTTTCAATGTCAGCTATGAATAGCAGGCCTGGTTTCCCCAATATTTCATAGTATTCTATTGTTTCCAGTACTTGTCTTATATTATCTCCAATGTATCGTCCATGTAAAAAACCTGTCTGATTAGGAAGAATAATATCTGACAATACTTTTTTAATTCTGTGCGCCAAGCATTTTGCTAGGACTTCACAACACTGAAGTGTATGAGGTCTCCGATTTTTAAAATGGACTGGATCTTTATATATACCACTTGGGTTCTGTTTCAGGAAAAATGATATCAGACCTTCTTTGCGTGTCTGATAATCTACCATTTATATAGGAGTGGTTAAAACATGCTAATAATGGTCCTCTGAGTATATCAAAACAAGTATGGTATTCCTCCACTGGTATGCCATCCAGCCCTGGAGTTTTCCCCGCCTTAAAGGCTTTAATTGCATCAAGAAGTTCCTCCTCTGCAATTTGGCCTTCACATGAGTCTTTCTGTACAGATGTTAATTTTACATTATTATTAGGGACAAAATCCATAGAATTAGCTTCAGTTAGTGGAGATGGAGGAGCCTGAAACGAAAACATATTCTTAAAGTACTTTACTTCCTCTTTCAAAATATAATTCAGTGAATCATGGGTGACTCCATCATTTGTAACTAGTTTCAATGCATTTTTTGGGGAGCATTTCTATATTGAAGATTGAAAAAGAATTTGGTGCATTTTTCCCCATATTCCATCCAGGTCACTTTATTGTTATAATATATTACACTGGATCTTTCTWGAATAAGTTCCTCCATTTCTTTTTGTTTTTCCTCTAAATTATTCTGTGCCACTATGGTACAGTTTTTATTGCTATCTAACTATACTGTTAGTCCTTTAATTTCCTTTGTTAATATGGACTCTTTTGATCTAAATTGCTTTTATTTTATAGATTCAGAGTACTGAATTGCATGGCCTCTAAAGGCACATTTAAAAGTGTCCCATACAATTAGGAGATCTGCTGTACCTATGTTAAGTCTGAAAAAGTCAGTTATAACTTTTCTTAGAACTAGGACAGAAGAATTTAAGAAAACTTACGAAATAAACTAAGGTAAAATAAAAACATTTAAAAAGTAACAAGAAAATTACATAACAATAACGAGGGTAAATACGGGATTTTCAACAGGACAATGACCAAACACACCTCCAGGCTGTGTAAGGGCTACTTGACCAAGAAGGAGAGTGATGGAGTGCTGCATCAGAGGACCTGGCCTCCATGATCACCCGATCTCAACCCAAGATAGTTTGGGATGAGTTGGGCCGCAGAGTGAAAAGCAACCAACAAGTGCTCAGCATATATGGGAACACCTTCAAAACTGTTCAAAAAACATTCCAGGTGACTAGCTAATGAAGCTGGTTGAGAGAATGCCAAGAGTGTGCAAAGCTGTCATCAAGGCAAAGGGTCGCTACTTTGAAGAATCTCAAATATATTTTGACTTGTTTAACACTGTTTTGGTTACTACATGATTCCATGTGTGTTATTTCATAGTTGTGACGTCTTCTCAATTATTCTACAATGTAGAAAATAGTAAAAATAAAGAAAAACCCTTGAATGAGTAGGTGTGTCCAAACTTTGACTGGTACTGTACACACGTGTGTGTATACACTACCGTTCAAAAGTTTGGGTTCCCTTAGAAATGTCCTTGTTTTTGAAAGAAAAGCAAATTTTTTGTCCATTAAAATAACATCAAATTGATCAGAAATACAGTGTAGACATTGTTAATGTTGTAAATGACTATTGTAGCTGGAAACAGCAGATTTTCTATGGAATATCTACATAGGCGTACAGGGGCCCATTATCAGCAACCATCACTCCTGTGTTCCAATGGCACGTTGTTATAGCTAATCCAAGTTTATAATTTTAAAAGGCTAATTGATCATTAGAAAACCCTTTTGCAATTATGTTAGCAGATGAAAACTGTTGTTCTGATTAAAGAAGCAATAAAACTGGCCTTCTTTAGACTAATTGAGTATCTGGAGCATCAGGATTTGTAGGTTCGCTTACTGGCTCAAAATGGCCAGAAACAAAGAACTTTCTTCTGAAACTCATCAGTCTATTCTTGTTCTCAGAAATGAAGGCTATTCCATGCGAGAAATTGCAAAGAAACTGAAGATGTCGTACAACGCTGGGTACTACTCCCTTCACAGAACAGAGCAAACTGGCTCTAACCAGAATAAAAAGTGGAGTGGGAGGCCTCGGTGCACAACTGAGCAAGAGGACAAGTACACCAGAGTGTCTATTTTGAGAAACAGACGCCTCAAGTCCTCAACTGGCAGCTTTATTAAATAGTACCCACAAAACACCAGTCTCAACGTCAACAGTGAAGAGGCGACTCCGGGATGCTGGTCTTCTAGGCAGAGTTCCTCTGTCCAGTGTGTTCTTTTGTCCATCTTAATTGTTTATTTTTATCAGCCAGTCTGAGATATGGCTTTTTCTTTGCAACTCTGCCTAGAAGGCCAGCATCCCGGAGTTGCCTCTTCACTGTTGACGTTGAGACTGGTGTTTTGCGGGTACTATTTAATGAAGCTGCCAGTTGAGGACTTGTGAGGCGTCTGTTTCTCTAATGTACTTGTCCTCTTGCTCAGTTGTGCACCGGGGCCTCCCACTCCTCTTTCTATTCTGGTTAGAGACAGTTTGCGCTGTTCTGAATAGATTTCTTCCAGCTACAATAGTAATTTACAACATTAACAATGTCTACACTGTATTTCTGATCAATTTGATGTTATTTTAAAATGGACAAAAAAATTGTGTTTCTTTCAAAAACAAGGACACACACACACATCCTGCACTGACACTGCTCTCTGTATTACCGAGGCTTACACGCTGAAGAAAACACACAGAATAGAGGCAGAGAGCAGGAGAGAGGCAGAGAGCAGGAGAGAGGCAGAGAGCAGGGGAGAGGCAGGGAGAGAAAAACATAAAAGGTTAGGTTGAAAACAACTCCTACTCAATCTAAATCAAACCTCAAATAAATAAAATAATAATTCTACACAGCCTAACAGTGTGTGGGTGCTAGCTTTCAGAGCCATTTGTCATCATACTTATTCACTGAAGCGAGCAGAGTGGCAGCAGCTTTTCTCAAACATCGCCACTCAGATGATCACTTGGATAAATGGCAGCCCATGTCGGTCTGCCTCCCTCTCCTTCCACATCGGTGACGTAACTCACTCATTCCTCAACACAAATGTGATTTAGCTCTGCACCAAATCACATTCTCCTCCACATCCTCTCCTGTCCTATTAGACTGGTAACTAAAAGAGGGGGGAGACACTGAGAAAGAGAAAGCCTTTGAGGAAGAGAGAGGAAATTAAAATCCAATGAAAGGAGCCCTCTGTAAAATAGATATATGCTGGACCATAGCAGCAGTCTCAGTCCTGTAACAGAGATTAATATGCAGGGAAGCCCTCAGACACTGCTGTGTTACCTAGAGGCAGAGCAGAGATCGAATCAACGTTTATTGGTCCTGTACACAGATTTGCAGATGTTATCGCAGGTGTTTCTAGCTCCAACAGTGCAGTAATAATACCTAGAAATCAATACGCACATAGTCCAAAAGAAAAAAGAATTTTTCAAAAAAATATCCGAACGAGCAATGTCAAAGTTCGGAATATATACGGAATAGAGGTCGACCGATTATGATTTTTCAACGCCGATACCGATACCAATTATTGGAGGACCAGAAATAGCTGATACCGATTAAATCGGCCGATTTTTTTATATATATATATGTAATAATGACAATTACAACAATACTGAATGAACACTTTTTTTCACTTAATATAATACATCAATAAAATCTATTTAGTCTCAAATAAATAATGAAACATGTTCAATTTGGTTTAAATAATGCAAAAACAAAGTGTTGGAGAAGAAAGTAAAAGTGCAATATGTGCCATGTAAAAAAGCTAACGTTGAAGTTCCTTGCTCAGAACATATGAAAGCTGGTAGTTCCTTTTAACATGAGTCTTCAATATTCCCAGGTAAGAAGTTCTAGGTTGTAGTTATTACAGGAATTATAGGACTATTTCTCTCTATACCATTTTGTATTTCATATACCTTTGACTATTGGATGTTCTAATAGGTACTTTAGTATTGTCAGCCTAATATCGGGAGTTGATAGGCTTGAAGTCATAAACAGCGCAATGCTTGAAGCACAGCGAAGAGCTGCTGGAAAATGCAGGAAAGTGCTGTTTGAATGAATGCTTAAGAGCCTGCTGCTGCCTACCACCGCTCAGTCAGACTGCTCTATCAAATCATAGACTTAATTATAATAACACACAGAAATACGAGCCTTAGGTCATTAATATTTTCAAATCCGGAAACTATCATTTTGAAAACAAAACGTTTATTCTTTCAGTGAAATATGGAACCGTTCCGTATTTTATCTAACGGGTAGCATCCAAGTCTAAATATTGCTGCACAACCTTCAATTTTATGTCATAATTATGTCAAATTCTGGCAAATTAGTTCGCAACGAGCCAGGCGGCCCAAACTGTTGCATATACCCTGACTCTGCGTGCAATGAACGCAAGAGAAGTGACACAATTTCGATAGTTAATATTGCCTGCTAACATGAATTTCTTTTAACTAAATATACAGGTTTAAATATACTTCTGTGTATTGATTTTAAGAAATGCATTGATGTTTATGGTTAGGTACATTCATGCAACGATTGTGCTTTTTTAGCAAATGTGCTTTTGTTAAATCATCCCGTTTGGCGAAGTTGGCTGTCTTTGTTAGGGAGAAATGGTCTTCACACAGTTCGCAATGAGCCAGGCGGCCCAAACTGCTGCATATACCGACTCTGTTGCACATTTCTGATTGGCTGGGCCTGACTTAAGTGGGTGGGCCTACGCCCTCCCAGGCAACAGCAATTAAGTCGTCCGTGGAGCTGTTGAGTTGTAGTGGGTCTAGGTTGCCGGTTAAGGTTATGTGGTCCTTAACTAGCCTCTCAAAGCACTTCATGATGGCAGAAGTAAATAAGTGTTACGGGGCAATATTCATTTAATTCAGTTACCTTAGCTTTTTTGGATTCAGGAACAATGGTGGACATCTTGAAGCAAGTGGGGAAAACAGACTGGGATAGGAATAGATCAGATGTGTCCGTAAACACTACAGCCAGCTGGTCTGCACATGCTCTGAAGACGCAGCTTGGGATGCCGTCTGGGCTGGCAGCCTTGCGATGGTAAACATGCGGCCACCGAGAACAAGAATACACAGTCCTCATGAGCCAGCGTTGGTGGATAGATCACGTTTTCCTGAAAACAGGCGAAGGTGTTTAGCTAATCCGGGAGCAAGACATGTGTCCACGACGTGGCTGGCTTTCTCTTTCTAACCCGTGATAGTCTGTAGTCTCTGCCACATACATCTCATGTCTGAGCCATTGAATTGCGACTCCACTTTGTCCCTCTAGTGTCGTTTTACCTCGGATTCCCTTACGGAGGTCATAACTGGTCTGTTTGTCCATGTTTCCAGTCAACTTGCCATGGTTAAATATGGTGGTTCGCGCTTTCAGTTTTTCACAAATGCTGCCTCCTATCCATGGTTTTTGGTTTGGATAAATTCTAAATTGTCAGTGGGAACAACAATCTTGACATATGTCAGTGCATATGTCTATTCTCAGAGGCGACCCTGAAGATTTCCAGTCGGCGTGATCAAAACAATCTTGAAGAACATATACCAACTAGTCAGACCAACACTGAACAGTCCTTACCACGGGTGCTCCAGTTTATGTTTCGGCCTATAGGTGGGGATGAGCAGAATGGAGGCGTGATCCGATTTGCCAAAGGGAGGTAAGGGCCTTGTAGCCGTCCCAGATGGGAGTGTAGCAATGATCCAGGGTGCGTGATGCGTGTGTAGCACAGGAGATGTGTTGATAGAATGTCGGTAGCGTTTTCTTTATTAACTTCTTTCAGCTAGGGGGCAGAATTTTTATGTTTGGAAAAATAACGTTCCCAAGGTAAATGGAATATTTCTCAGGTCAAGATGCTAGAATGTGCATATAATTGACAGATTAGGATAGAAAACACTCTAAAGTTTCCAAAACTGTCAAAATATTGTCTGTGAGTATAACAAAACTGATTTCCTGAGGAAATCCAACCCGGAAGTGCCTTTTATTTGGAGAAATCCCTGTTCCGTTGCCTGCCCCTCCTCCATTTAAAGGGGTATCAACCAGATTCCTTTTCCAATGGCTTCCTCAGGCTGTGAACCAGGCTTTAGACATAGTTTCAAGCTTTTATTTTGAAAAAATGAGTGAGATTTTTCAAAACGCGTCAGGTGTCCTTTGATTAGTTCCTGCGCGCGAGAGATGTAGCTCGACATTTTCTTTCTCTGTAGTATTGAATAGGTCACCGTTCGGTTGAAATATTATCGATTATGTATGTTAAAAACAACCTGAGGATTGATTATAAAAAACGTTTGACATGTTTCTACGAACATTACGGATACTTTTTGGAATTTGTCGTCTGCCTTTCAGGACCGGAACGAGCCTGTGGTTTTCTGAACATAACGCGCAAACCAAATGGCGGTTTTTGGTGATAAAACTAATCTTTAGTTTTAGTTTAGTAGTCTCGTGAGTGCAAACATCCGAAGATGATTAAAGGTAAGCGATTAATTTTATTGCTTTTCTGACTTTCGTGACCAAGCTAATTTGGGGCTAGCTGTTCTTACAAACGCTTGGATTGCTTTCGCTGTAAAGCATATTTTCAAAATCTGACACGATAAGTGGATTAACAACAAGCTAAACTGTGTTTTGGTATATTTCACTTGTGATTTCATGATTATAAATATTTTTAGTATTATTTTTGAATTTGGCGCTCTGCAATTCAGCGGTTGTTTACAAAAATGATCCCGCTAAAGGGATCCGTGCAGCAAGAAGTTAAAGTACCCAGCTACACTAAAATGTGATCTCAGGACATGCGGTTTCCTGTTTGCACAAGTCCAGTGTAGTTCCTTGAGAGCCATCACGGTGCCGGCTTGGGGGGTAATATACACGGCAGTGACTACGACCTAAGAAAATGATCATCCCGGGAGGTAATGTGGTTGGCATTTGATGGTGAGGTATTCCAGATCGAGAAAACAAAAGGACTTAAGTTCCTGTATGTTACCACATTCACACAGTTGTTAATCATGAAACAAACCCCTCCGCCTTTCTTTTTCCCCTGAGTTTTTTCTTCCTGTTCGCGCTATGGACGGAGAACCCCGCTGGCTAAATGGATGTGGCCAATATATCCAGAGAGAGACCGGATTCAGTAAAAACAAATGGTATGTTACAGTCCTTGATGTATGTCTGGAAGGAGATCCTCGTGCGTCGCCCCACGGACCTCCCGGTCGCGGCCTGCTGCGACAGAGCCTGGGCGCGAACCCAGAGTCTCTGGTGGCACAGCTAGCGCTGCGATGCAGTGCCCTAGACCACTGCGCCACCCGGGAGGCCCGTGACTAACACATTTCAGTTAATTACTATAGCTTCCGCCTTGGGCCAATCAGTGTCATTTTGTAAATGCCGGATCTCTATGCCAAGACGGATTATTCATCCTAGTTTTGTTAAAATCGGCCCAGTGTTGTCGGCGACATCACATGTGAGTAATGAACATAGGAACCGAGACAGATCAACAGTCCCATCCCCGATATCATCGTGGAGAACAATTAGAGGGGAGGAGTGCTTAACATACAGTGCCTTCTGAAAGTACTCTGACCCCTCGACTTTTTCCACATTGTTACGTTACAGCCTTATTCTCAAATTGATTAAACAAACAACTTCTCAGCAATCTACACACAATACCCCATAATGACAAAGCGAAAACAGGTTTTTAGAAATGTTTGCACATTTATTGAAAATAAAAACAGAAATACCTTATTTACATAAGTATTCAGACCCTTTGCTATGAGATTCAAAATTTAGCTCAAAGGCATCCTGTATCCATTGCTCATCTTTGAGATGTTTCTACTTGGAGTCTACCTGTGGTAAATTCAATTGATTGGACATGATTTGGAAAGGCACACACCTGTCTATATAAGGTCCCACAGTTGACAGTGCATGTCAGAGCAAAAACCAAGCCATGAGGTCGAAGGAATTGTCCGTAGAGTTCCGAGACAGGATTGTGTCGAGGCACAGATCTAAAGAAGGGTACCAAAAAAATGTCTGCAACATTGAAGGCTCCCAAGAACAAAGTGGCCTCCATCATTCTTAAAAGGAAGAAGTTTGGAACCACCAAGACTCTTCCTAGAGCTGGCCTCCTGGCCAAATTGAGCAATCAGGGGAGAAGGGCCTTGGTCAGAAAGGTGACCAAGAACCCGATGGTCACTCTGACAGAGATCCAGAGATCCTCTGTGGAGATGGTGGAACCTTCCAGAAGGACAATCATTTCTGCAGCACTCCACCTATCTGACCTTTATGGTAGAGTGGCCAGACGGAAGCCACTCCTCAGTAAAAGGCACATGACAGTCCGCTTGGAGTTTGCCAAAAGGCACCTAAAGATTGTCAGACCATGAGAAACAAGATTCTCTGGTCTGATGAAACCAAGATTGAACTCTTTGGCCTTAATTCCAAGCGTCATGTCTGGAGGAAACCTGGCACCATCCCTACAGTGAAGCACGGTGGTGGCAGCATCATGCTGTGGGGATTTTTCAGCAGCAGGGACTGGTAGACTAGTCAGGATCGAGGCAAAGATAAACGGAGCAAAGTAAAAAAAGATCCTTGATAACATGCTCCAGAGCGCTCAGGACCTCAGACTAGGACGAAGGTTTACCGTCCAACAGGACAACGACCCTAAGCACACAGCCAAGAAAACGCAGGAAAGTGGCTTCGGGACAAGTCTCTGAATGTCCTTGAGTAGCCCAACCAGAGCTCAGACTTCTCTGGAGATCTAACATCTCTGGAGAGACTGGAAAATAGCTTTGCATCAATGCTCCCCATCCACCCTGACAGAGCTTGATAGGATCTGCAGAGAGAAAATGGGAGAAACTCCCCAAATACAGGTGCGCCAAGCTTGTAGTGTCATACCCAAGAATAATCAAGGCTGTAATCGCTGCCAAACGTGCTCCAATACAGTACTCAGTAAAGGGTCTGAATAGTTAAGTAAATGTAATATTTCAGTTTATTTTGAATACATGTGCAAAAATGTCCCTTTTTTTTTTTTGCTTTGTCATTAAGTGGTATTGTGCGTAGATTGAGGGGGAAAAATATTTTAGCTATTTTAGAATAAGGCTGTAACGTAACAAAATGTGGAAAAGGTCAAGGGGTCTGAATATTTTCCGAAGGCACTGTACAAACACCAGCCACATTGGACAGACAGAGCTAGCTGCCAATATGCAGAGGGTCTAATGACGGCAGCCAGCTGACAGCAGATGGAGCAGGAGGACTAACAAAGGAGCCTGTACTAAAACACCTACAGTTCAAAAGGAGGCAACACTGTTAGCTAGTGAATAGAAGCCTGTTCAATGTTACTGGTCTCTCAGAGTGAGAAATGTGTTTGGTAATTACAAGCTGGAGTGAGATGAGCAGGGGGAATGCTTTTATATTAATTCACTAGCACTGCTGATATTAGGGTAGTCGCTTGATGGATGTGGACCATATTTATGTTTGAGATCTGAAGGAAACAACACACACAACTATATAAACCACATCAGAGACATGCAAAAGCATGGGGAAGAGCATGAGTGATTCATTACATGCCAAGCCTTGACGAACAGCAGCTCACACACCATCTGGATTTGCATTGTTGTTTTCCTTTGTTCTTGTCTTTTTTCCTCTTTTGTTCTTTCTGAAGGTTGTTGGCGCATCGGGTGGGTTGTGGTGTTGATTGGGTTGGATGGGGGCGGGGAATACCAGTCAAAAGTTCGGACACACCTACTCATTCAAGGGTTTTTCTTTATTTGTACTATTTTCTACATTGTAAAATAGTGATGACATTACAACTATGAAATAACACATATGGAATCATGTAGTAACCAAAAAAAAAGTGTTTAAAAAAAAATCTAAATATATTTCAGATTGTTCAGATATCAAGGAAAAGGGTGGCTAACAGCTTTGCACACTCTTGGCATTGTCTCAACCAGCTTCATGAGGTAGTCACCTGGAATGCATTTCAATTAACAGTCGTGCCTTGTTAAAAGTGAATTTGTGGAAATACTTTCCTTCTTCATGCGTTTGAGCCAATCAGTTGTGTTGTGACAAGGTAGAGTTGGTCGACAGAAGATGGTCTTTTACCAAATAGGGCTAAGTCCATATTATTGCAAAACAGCGTTAAAAAAATCAAAGAGAAAAGACAGTCCATCGTTACTTTAAGACATTGAGGTCAGTCAATCCGGAACATGTCAAGGTATTTGAAAGTTTCTTCTAGTGCAGTCGCAAAAACCATCAAGCACTATGATGAAACTGGGATGACCCAGAGTTACCTCTGCTGCAGAGGATAAGTTCATTAGTTATCAGCCTCAGAAATCGACAATTAACTGCACCTCAGACTGCAGCCCAAGTAAATGCTTCACAGAGTTCAAGTAATAGACATGTCAACGTCAACTGTTCAGAGGAGACTGCATGAGTCAGGCCTTCATGGTCTAATTGCTGCTTGGGCCAAGAAACACGAGCAATGGACATTAGACCGGTGGAAACCTGTCCTTTGGTCTGATGAGTCCAAATTTTAGATTTTTCATTCTAACCCCCGTGTCTTAATGAGACGTAGAGTAGGTTAACGGAAGATCTCCGCATGTGTGGTTCCCACCGTGAAGCGTGGAGGTGGTGGTGTGATGGTGCTTTGCTGGTGACACTGTCAGTGATGTATTTAGAATTCAAGGGACACTTAACCAGCGTGGCTACCACAGCACTCTGCAGCGATACACCATCCCATCTGGTTTGCGCTTAGTTGGACTATCACTTGTTTTTCAACAGGACAATGACCGAACACAATCACCCGACCTCAACCCAATTGAGATGGTTTGGGATGAGTTGGAGCGCAGCGTGAAGGAAAAACAAGTGTTCAGCATATGTGGGAACTCCTTCAAGACTGTTCGAAAAGCATTACAGGTGACTAGCTAATGAAGCTGGTTGAGAGAATGCCAAGAGTGTGCAAAGCTGTCATCAAGGCAAAGGGTGGCTACTTTGAAGAACCTCAAATATATTTTGATTTGTTTAACACTGTTTTGGTTACTACATGATTCCATATGTGTTATGTCATAGTTTTGATGTCTTCACTATTATTCTACAATGTAGAAAATAGTAGAAAAATTAAAACCCTTGAATGAGTAGGTGAGACCAAACTTTTGACTGGTACTGTATGTACAGTGCATTCGGAAAGTATTCAGACCCCTTGACATTTTCCAAATGTTGTTACATCACAGCCTTATTCTAAAAGGGATTAAATTGTTTTTCCCCCTCATCAAGCTACACACAATACCCCATAACGACAAAGCAAATAGGTTTTTAGAAATTTTAGCAAATGTATTAAAAATAAACTGAAATATTACATTTACATAAGTATTCAGACCCTTTACTCAGTACTTTGTTGAAGCACCTTTGGCAGCAATTACAGCCTCAAGTCTTCTTCGATATGATGCTACAAGCTTGGTACACCTGTATGAGGAGATTCTCCCATTCTTCTCTGCAGATCCTCTCAAGCTGTCAGGTTGGATGGCAGCGCTGCTGCACAGCTATTTTCAGGTCTCTCAGAGATGTTCAATCTGGTTGAAGTCCGGGCTCAGGCTGGGCCACTCAAGGACATTCAGAGAATTGTCCCGCAGCCACTCCTGCATTGTCTTCGCTGTGTGCTCAGGGTCATGGTCCTGTTAGAAGGTGAACCTTTGCCCCAGTCTGTGGTCCTGAGCACTCTGGAGCAGGTTTTCATCAAGGATCTTTCTGTACTTTGCTCCGTTCATCTTTCCTTCGATCCTGACTGGTCTCCCAGTCCCTGCTGCTGAAAAACATCCCCACAGCATGCTGCCACAACCATGCTTCACCGTAGGAATGGCACCAGGTTTCTTCCAGACGTGACGCTTGGCATTTAGGCCAAAGAGTTCAATCTTGGTTTCATCAGACCAGAGAATCTTGTTTCTCAATGTCAGAGTCCTTTAGGTGCCTTTTGGCAAACTCCAAGCAGGCTGTCATGTGCCTTTTACTGAGGAGTGTCTTCTGTCTGGCCACTCTACCATAAAGGTCAGATTGGTGGAGTGCTGCAGAGATGGTTGTGTAGATTGATGAGAAAAAAGAAAATCATACATTTTAGAATACGGCTATTACATAACAAAATGTGGAAAAGGGAAGGTGCCTGAATACTTTCCGAATGTACTGTAATTTGGCTAGGTTATTATTGTTGTTATCTATGCTCTGTTTAAAATTGTGTTTTACTGGGGTAAAAGTAAGCTTGCTACCAGAGACAACTCATCTGAACGGGGCATACAATAGATACCATTTTGATTGTTCAGGTTCACCATCAGCAACATTTTTACATACACAGGATAAAGTTCCTCATTTCATAACAAGGACAGCAATCCACTTTTGCGAGGCGCACTGCATGGCCAAAGCTGGAGGAAAAAAAGAAGCTCACTCCAAAAAACCTTCGGAAAGGTCAAAACAATTAGATTTTGAGATGGGGTGAAATCCAAAGTTGTGCTATATATTCATTGGCTATGTCATAGCTCATTTGTAAATTATAAATATTTATACATTACTAGCTCAAACACTTAATCTGCAAAAATGACAAGATAATTAATGGGTGATGGTGATTTCAGAACCAAAGTGTGGGGACAAAAAACATAGGCTAATCTGATAGTGGTAATGGGATGGTAAATGCCTTGTCTCCTTTATGGCTCAGCTCAGGTGCCTAGATAGTACATACACCATAGACATACATCATTTACTCACACACAGTCAGTTCCAGCTCATAGAGGCCCAGCTCATGAAATCCATCAGCAGCTATTTTGGGGGGGGGAAACGGAAAATGAATGTGTTTATGCAACTAATGTAAGGGCATCGAATCGTATCGAACCAAATTGCATCGATTTGTTCTCAAATCAAACCGCACCAAATAGTTTCAAACTGAAGCATATTGTTCCTGTATCAGAGCCAATGTATCTGGATATGTATTGAATTGTCTTGAAAGGGTAAGATGCACATCCCTAGTGTTTTCAAATATTCTCCTCAATAATAATTGTCTGGGAAGACAGCAGAGCCATCAGAGTAAGTCTGGATCGGAGCGTTGCACATCAACATAATACAGCTCATTACCCACCAGTGGGTCTGGGAATTGCCAGGGACCCCACAATAAGATATTATCATGATACTTTGGTGCTTATACAATATGTACTGCGATTCTCACGATTCTATATATGTCAGGAATCTCCAACTGGCAGATTTTATTTGGCCCCCCACGTTTTCTGCGCAAAAAAAGATAATAATAATAATATTTAATTAATATTGTTGGATATAAAAGACTGTAAAAACACCAGCAAATCAGCTGTAAGTGATTTTAATTTTGGAAATCTGTTCCAAAGTACTCCCACGCATAAGAGAGATATATATGTGATAGTATTCAAATGTAAGCAAGGTTTGAAATTATTATGTTTTAGTCAAATATTATATCTGCTTGGGCTTCTTGCGTTCAATTTGTAGTCTACAAAAATTATTGGTAATTATGTTCCGGCCCCCTGATCATCCGCTCAAGAAAAGAAAATGGCCCGCAGCTGAATCTAGTTGAAGATCCCTGCTGTATGTATTACAACTCGATACTGCAAATTAATTGCCATTTGATCTACCAAACAAATTACTCTCTGCTGCAGAGAGACAAGAGACAGGTTTTGATCAGTCAGGGAAATAAAAGTGATGAAAACAAAAAAAAGATAGAGAACAAGCTATAGGATGAAACATTCCTGAGTTATGGCGCAGGTACAGCCGACTAGCCAACACTACCATCTTTTTTTTTTTTTTTTTTACAAATAGATACTTGGAGTCAAATATCCATATAATATAGAACAAAAATAATATTGCGATGTGCAACTATCGATTTCCCCCCCCATTACTATCCACCAGAGAGAATAATGTATGCTTCCCTGTGCCACAGTGCTCATTTCACAGTAGACGGACAGCAATTAGAAACCAGCTGCAAACACAAGAGCCAACAAATATAGTAGAACACAATTAAAAGAAAGGGATGCTAAAATGCAAGGACTATTTCATTACAGCAATGGGAGATAAAGTATCTTGTCATTACATAGGCCTAAGTAAGTAACAAAGAGGCTTTAGTTTCTGCCCAGAGAAACTGTTCTGGCCTGATGTTCAAATGGTATCTGGTTTCTCTCCCTGCAGACAGGGAGACTGTCAGGACCAGACCGTTATGGCCTGGTCAGAAAATACTATTATGTAATTTGGGGTTGTGACTCATTGCTGAAATCACTAGGTGGTGACATTTTAGTCTCAGTGCAAAACAACCTGGTTGAAAGTCTTGATGCAATACTCAGCAGCAGAGCAGACCATAGCATTCTCATTATCTCATATCTACTTCGAAAGCATTAGGCTAGTAATTGAGCCATCCATGACACAGTAACCTTATATTTGCATTCAAAGACATACTAGGCCTATATTCTCTTACATAAAACTGAAAAAAGTTAGTAAAGTCAGCACAAGATGCAAAGCAAGCATATAAGTTGCATGTTGGCTTATAAACGTTTCTTACCTATGCACACGTCTAATTTGCCCTTGATGGCAGCCTCGTGGAGCGGTGTGTAGTTCCAGCTGTCCCGGGCGTTTGGGTCAGCACCCTGACATAGGAGCAGGCTGACCACCTCAGCGTGGCCAAAGGAGCAGGCATTATGCAGAGGGATCAAACCTCCGTCATCACGGGCGTGAACATTGGCGCCTGTCTCAAGGAGGTGCTCTACAACATCTTTCCTCCCAAATCCTACAAAGTAAAGGAAACGGTAGAAATATTATCAGGTGTGCTGGGCCAGTTCCATGCATAAACAGTCACTTAGATGGCCCCCTGACCAAAACATAAGAATATTTTTATACATATACAGTACCAGTCAAAAGTTTGGAAACACCTACTCAATCAAGTTTTTTTCTATTTTTTTCTATTTTCTACAATGTAGAAAAATAGTGAAGACATGTAGTACTACAGGACTGCATGTGTTATTTCATAGTTTTGATGTCTTCGCTATAATTCTACAACATAGAAAGCAGTAAAAAATTAAGAAAAACCCTGGAATGAGTAGGTGTGTCCAAACTTTTGTATTCAGACTTTTTGCTATGAGACTTGAAATTGAGCTCAGGTTGATCCTGTTTCCATTGATCATCTTTGAGATGTTTCTACAACTTGATTGGAGTCCACTTGTGGTAAATTCAATTGACTGGACATGATTTGGAAAGGCACACAACTGTCTATATAAGGTCCCACAGTTGACATGGCTTGGTTTTTGCTATGGCATGCACTAAGGTCGAAGGAATCGTCCGTAGAGCTCCGAGACAGGATTGTGTCGAGGCACAGATCTGGGGAAGTGAACCAAAAATGTCTGCAGCATTGAAGGTCCCCAAGAACACAGTGGCCTCCATCATTCTTAAATGAAAGAAGTTTGGAACCACCAAAACTCTTCCTAGAGCTGGCAACCCGGCCAAACTGAGAAATCGTGGGGGGGAAGGGCCTTGGTCAGGGAGGTGACCAAGAACCCGATGGTCACTGACAGAGCTCCTCTGTGTGGTCTGTAGCCCTCCACCAATCTGACCTTTATGGTAGAGTGGCCAGACGGAAGCCACTCCTCAGTAAAAGGCACATGACAGCCTGCCTGGATTTTTCCAAGAGGCACCTAAAGACTCTCAGACCATGAGAAACAAAATTCTCTGGGCTGATAACAAAATGGAACTCTTTGGCCTGAATGTCAAGCGTCATGTCTGGAGGAAACCTGGCACCATCCCTACGGTGAAGCATGGTGGTGGCAGCATCATGCTGAGGGGATTTTATTAGCGGCAGGGACTGTGAGACAAGTCAGGATCAAGGCAGAGATGAACAGAGCAAAGTACAGAGAGATCCTTGATGAAAACCTGCTCCAGAGCGCTCAGGACCTCAGACTGGGGCAAAGGTTCACCTTCCAACAGGACAACAACCCTAAGCACACAGCCAAGACAATGCAGGAGTGGCTTCGGGACAAGTCTCTGAATGTCCTTGAGAGCCCGGACTTGAACCACGATCGAACAGCTTCCTGAAAATAGAATGGAGAAACTCCCCAAAAACAGGTGTGCCAAGCTTGTAGCATCATACCCAAGAAGACGCGATGCTGTAATTGCTGCCCAAGGTGCTTCAACATAGCACTGCGTTAAGGGTCTGAATACTTATGTAAATGTAATATCGCCGTTTTTTATTTATACATTAGCAAAAATGTCTAAAAAACTGTTTTTGCTTTGTCATTATGGGATATAGTGTGTAGATTAATCAATTTTAGTATAAGATGTGGAAAAAGTCAAGAGGTCTGAATACTTTTCAAAGGAACTGTGTGTGTGRMMMRMRMTYTYRYRYTSTYGATGTGTNGTGTGTGTGTGTGTGTGTGTGTGTGTGTGTGTGTGTGTGTGTGTGTGTGTGTGTGTATATTTTAGGAACTCAGTCATGGTCTCAACTTACTATTGTGATTAACACTAGCAATGATTCCACACCAGTGCATTTCTAAATTTGGTAGTCCATCAGCAGTTTCTCTTGTTATGTCAAGCAATCACTCAATTAGCCATGTCATCTAAACATTTTTAGATTAGATTGGTAGTCTAGCCATCAAACTTGTAATAATCATGGCTAGTGTTGCAAAGGGTCAGAAACTTTCGGGAAATTTTCCAAGGGAAGTTAAGCCCTGGAATTTGGGGAATTTTGCTTCAATTCTTCAAAAAAGTTAGCTATTAACAGTGAACCTTTTTTGTGGGATACACATAAGGCAATTCTAGGTCTTGTGGCGTAATTTTGGTTAAACTATCCCCAATTCAATGGAATTGCAACCATCTGCATGCACAGTGCATTCAACCATCACATGTACAGCTGATAATCAAGATCTTGGGCACTAATGAGATGCTATTGAGCCCACACTACTACATTGTCTGAGCCAAGGACTAAATGATTTCCGGTCAATTTTGATTACAACACTGGGTGGGGTGAATATATTTTATTTGATATACATTATTTATTGTTAACAAGTAAATAGTAGCCTACAGCAAAGTGTGTTTAAATCATTTCTAACTTATTAAACATTTCTGCAAGTTCGTTTTTGCTACCATGTGGGTTTTAGCTTGCTTGAGCCTGCTAACTGAGGAGTGTTAATTCACCTGTTTCCATACATGTTTAAATTTAAAACATGTATTTTACAAAGGAGTTGTTTAATCTAACTGCTTAACTATTTATCTGAACATGCAATTGTAATTTTTTTTTTTTACTAATTTGTTTTTCTTATCTTTACAGGAAAATGCCATGGGCACTATCTGATGTGTGGAGACATTTCACTGCAGCTAATGTAGAAGGAAAATGTGTACATTTGCAAATACTGTGCCAAATCATATGTGAAGAATGCAACAAAGATGCAGAATCATCTGGCCAAGTGCATAAAGTTCCCTCAGCATTCACAACAAGCAACCTCTAACAAAAGTCCCTCTACTTCTATTCAAGGTCAAAATGATGAATCAGACACCTTATTGATAGCAACAGCTCATGGTCCTCCTGGAATCAGAAGTTTTTGTTGACTCAATAGAGGAACGTAGTCAGAAATGCTGATGAATGTCTTGCTCGAGTTGTGTATGCAACTGGTTCATCTCTGATGCTCACAGGAAATGTGTATTGGAAGAGATGTCTGAATTGTCTTCGCCCAGCATACACCCCTCCAACCAGACATGCTTTATCTACTCATTTGCTGGATGCAGATTTCAAGTAAAGGTCAAGCAAATCATAGAGAAAGCAGACTGTATTGCAATTATCTCTGATGGGTGGTCGAATGTTCGTGGGCAAGGAATAATTAACTACATCTCCACCCCTCAACCAGTATTCTACAAGAGCACAGACACAAGGGACAACAGACACACCGGTCTCTACATTGCAGATGAGCTGAAAGCAGTCATCAATGACCTTGGACCACAGAAGGTATTTGCGCTGCGAACATGAAGGCTGCTTGGTCTAAAGTGGAGGAGTCCTACCCTCACATCACAACCATTGGCTGTGCTGCTCATGCATTGAATCTGCTCCTCAAGGACATCATGGCACTGAAAACAATGGATACACTCTACAATAGAGCCAAAGAAATGGTTAGGTATGTGAAGGGTCATCAAGTTATAGCAGCAATCTACCTCACCAAGCAAAGTGAGAAGAATAAGAGCACCACATTGAAGCTGCCCAGCAACACCCATTGGGGTGGTGTTGTCATCATGTTTGACAGTCTCCTGAAAGGGAAAGAGTCTCTCCAAGAAATGGCCATGTCACAGTCTGCTGATATGGACAGCCCCATCAAGAGGATCCTCCTGGATGATGTATTTTGGGAGAGAGTGGTAAGCAGCCTGAAACTCATGAAACCTATAGCAGTAGCCATTGCACGGATTGAGGGCGACAATGCCATCCTGTCTGATGTTCAGACTCTGCTTGCAGATGTAAGAGAAGAAATCCGTACTGCCCTGCCCACTTCACTGTTGCGCCAAGCGGAGGAAACTACAGTCCTGAAAAACGTCAAAAAGCATGAAGACTTCTGCCTGAAGCCCATACACGCCACAGTCTACATGTTGGAAGTATGCTAGCAAGAGCATCCTGTCTGGTGCAGAGATCAACAAGGCCTATGGTGTCATCACTACCGTGTCTCGCCACCTTGGCCTGGATGAGGGCAAGGTTCTTGGCAGTCTGGCAAAGTACACTTCCAAGCAAGGGCTTTGGGATGGAGATGCAATATGGCAGTCGTGCCAACATATCTCATCAGCCACCTGGTGGAAGGGACTTTGTGGATCTGAGGCTCTTTCCCATGTTGCCTCCATCATCCTCCAAATCCCACCAACATCAGCCGCCTCAGAGCGCAACTGGTCCTTGTTTGGAACACACACACCAAAGCACGCAATAGGCTGACCAATAAAAGGGTTGAAAAATTGGTGGCCAGTCTGACAACGAGCCATCCTCAACAGGGTTGGAAAGAAGAGGTCCAGGGAGAAGACATGGAAGCCTGAGCGGAAGACAACCAAAGCTTTAGTTTCTAGACTATCTTTTTACAGATGCATGTTGAAAACATTTTTGAGAGATGCAATGGATCATTGGGGATCATTCAATATTCCCTTTATTTTGTTAAGTGAAATCATCCCATGTGAAGAGTCAACTCATTTAATTAAAATTCAATTCATAACTAAATTGTTTTTATTTCTATTGGAAAGACGTAATAATTTGCAATTATGTCTACTTATAAGGTAAAAGGTTTATGTTTGTCTCCATATGATATGGTAAATATATCCAATGCAAAAAAACACCTACATTTAAAATGGTATTAATTTGCATATATTTGTGTTAATTCCCATATATTCCCACGGAAAGTTTCCACCTCTGAAAATTCCCCAAAATGTGCAACTCTATCATGGCGGAATACTGACTGGGAACGCAGGCCATGTGCCCAGTGGCCCTGCCCTCCAGGGGGCCCACATTGATTGTGTTAGACATTCTCACACAGATATCACATTAAGATGGCAAAGGTCATTAAAATGTAAACAATTACAGGAAATGTGCTTAACTGAAACAAAACAACAACAAATATATAGAGGTGAGAACCCCCCCCAACTAAATCTCGCTTAGGGGCCCCAAAAGGCTAGAGGCGGCCCTGAAGGTGCGTTTATCATCCATAGGACAACCTGCCACGAATGTGTCACTAATACAGTGTAACACAACCTTCTATCATTGTTTAACATATTTCCTTTGTTTATTATGAGAAGACACAATGGTTGTGTGTGTCACATCTACTTCTGTATTTTTTGTTTAGCTGCCAAATTCCTTGTTTAATACAAGCAGATCTTACCATGCCAACTTGCTAGTTAGTTATCTACAATTGTTTTTAGATTAATTCCAAATTACGCTGGCTGCCTGACTACTTGGCAGGGCCTGTACTTTTTTATTGCAACTTGCTGACTACAACTTGCTGGCTAATAGCACCCCGTCCCCCTACCCGAATGGTGAGTCCATTTTTAAAAACTAGTTGGCTAGGTCCTTTCGACAATCTAGCTAGCCTAACATTAGCTAACTATCCATCCATGTTTGTAACCAACGTTTGTTAACTAGCTAACAAACCGAGTGGGTAAGATATCTATAAAAAGTTGGCCTAAAAAACTTGTTAGTTAGGTAGTTAGCTATTTACCGAAGTAGTTGGCTAGCTGCTAGTTAGCAAAACAAACCAGCTCGTCATAGTGAGCATAACATGACAATACGGGTCGCTAATACGCCGTCGTTAACGCTACCTGCAGCGAAGTGCAGCGGAGTGGATTTTCGACCAGCCATGTCCTTGGCATTCACGTTAACCGTATCCACCAGCCTCTTCACCCGCGATACATCCCCAGTGCGACAGGCTTCAAACAACTCTCTGAAAGCCCCGCTTGTCCCGCAGTCGCCGCCCGCGGGGCTAGTGCTACCCGAGTCAGGACTGGGGCCAGCGCTGATGCCACCCCCGGTGGTACTAACGTTAGAGGAGCTGGTGCTACTGCTCAGGGCCGGGGCGGGGATATCAGGGGAGGCCGGAGTTAACTCCTGGTCACCGGCACTGTCTAGTTCAGCACCCGCTGGAGCCAAAATTACTCCACCACCGGGAACTGTAGGAGATCCCGGAGGAGTGAGGGAAAGATAAGTACTGCGAGATGGCGAGGATATGCTCTGTTGTTGTTGTTGTTGTTGTTGCTGCTGCTGCTGCTGCTGCTGCTGAGAAGAGCGACGAGGCACCGCCATTTTTACAACAGTCCCACTGGGAACAAGAAATATATTGGCTAAACTTCCTGGAAGTGGAAACGGTAACTTCCGGTTTCGATTGTCAGCAGTGAAAATCGCCCCTAAAAATATTTTTATAACTGGCTTTCAAAACAGTTTGTTTTAATAATTTTTTACTGTTGTAATCCCACATTTCTGATGAAGGAGCTTGTTATTTATAACAGTTTATTGTTGCTCTTACAACCAGATAGACTAGCCAATTAACCAATACAATTCGATTTGAATAGACTAGGCAGGGAACCGGGGTGAGGATATATAGCTGCTATACTATATAATCAACCTTTACATTTTTGCACCGTACGCAACCCCCAGAATAGCTTAAATCGTCTGTCATATGAGATAAGGAAAATTCATTAAACTTAACACAATTTTCCTCTAGTCTGTGAAATTCAGTTTGCACATACTGCACAATGACTAAGCATGATATTTCCCTATGCAGATCACATTTTTCACTTAATCTCAAGTAGCCTGAGTCACTGCTAGGCTGCCTGTTCTGATATTGACATGGACATGGACATGGACATGGACATGGACATGGACGTGGACATGGACGTGGACGTGGACGTGAATATGAAGCATATCCAACAGGCAATATCCGATTCAGAAAAAAGCTTTCTTGCAAGACTTGAATAGGAAATGTAATTTTCAATGAGCAGCTGAAATCACTGTCAGTCAGGTTGGCCTATATAGTTGTTCTGCCTTGCCATTCATAGCCTTGCAAATTACATATGAAAAATGAAAGCTATTTGAAAACTATAGTCTATAGTTACAATGGTGAAAATTGACATTCTGCAACCATTCTGGTCCTGCCCATTTGAACGTAAGCCTATGCTTTTTTAATCTTGGAGTGTATAAGGAAAACTTATGGGAGACGTACTAATGACCTGGAGTGCTGGGAAACACATAGGGAAGAAAATATACCCAAAATCATCACAGATAAAGGACGAAATATTAACTGCCTATTCTATTACTGAACATCCAAATATAGAAAATGACTCCTATGCACGGTGACACCCAGTGGAGAACTGAGGCAAAGACAGGAAAGTTCCTGAAGACACTGGAGCTCCAAGTGGAAGAATATAAAAGCTGTGAAACTCCCACTGCTTTGACAGAAACCAACACTGAACACACGGTACAATCTCAGAGCAAGAGGACTCAACATTAACATTGACTGAAGATGCTGTGCTTCCGAGTATTCCAGTGTTCCCTCAGCCCATTGATGGACTTCTACAGGCCTGTGTGCAGTCTTTGGCCAGAAGTCCAACCTCTTCTCTGCCAGCAGTATTTACTGCAGAGAAACATGCTGGAGATCAAGAGCAGTCTGGAGCTGATGGAGAAACATCAGCAGCACATATTTGAGGAGATGGACCATGTCCCAGCCTCTGTGGTCATCCAAGCAGTCTCCTACACACTGGAGAAAGAGAGAGAGGGTTTTGCCCTGGCACTGGAGACTAAAGACTTCTCCCCAGAGGAGCTGTCTGTCAAGCAGGTGGGCAGGAAGCTGAGAGTCAGTGGGAAGACAGAGAAGAAGCAGGATGATGGGGAAGGCTCTTACTCTTACAGATGCCAGGAGTTCAGACAGGAATTTGATCTGCCTGATGGGGTGAATCCTGAGACTGTCACCTGCTCCCTGGATCATGATGGGAAGCTCCACATCGAGGCTCCAAAGAATCCATCATCTGCTGAGGAGGTGGCTGAGAGAGTGGTGCCGATCAACTGTAGCCTGGATGTGAAGATGCCACAATTCCTCAGCTCACAGACAGAGGGCAGCAACACAGAGGGCAGCACCTCAGGCACATAGGAGAAACAACAGAACAGTATTTCACATAAAGACTGATCATATTATTATGCTATTTTTTATTTGACTGGATGTTACATTTTCTAATCTATATTTTTATGGTTATGAAACTGTATGCATTTACATTTCATATCTTGTAACAATCAATCTGAGATGCTATTTAATTGAATCAATCAAATCTATACACTATTGCAGTCATTATCAACTCTTCAATTAATATCAACATAATGAGAATCGATAGAGGGGCTAAAGGCTGGCCTAAAGGCTTACACTGTCTTCTTTATAGATTTTCTTGTTTTTCATATGAATTATCTAAATGTCATGATATGTTTAGATAAAATGTGTAGTTTTGTTACCAAATAAAATGTTCAGTATATATATAAGACAGTTGTTAAATTCATTTTTGTGAAATATACCATTTCAGTATGCTAGTTAGAGGGAAGTATATTTAACATTCAGGCATATCTTTTTTTGTTTATATAGAAGCATATCATTATTAACATAAATAATCAGAAAAACAGTGTAAGTTCAGGACAATCTTACCAGACCTTTAATTGCAGTTACATGTTCAGGTCATGGGATAATTTCCTACTCGTCATCTTTTTGATATGCAGTGTTCACACTGCTCTTAACCTTTTACAGTGGTGTGAGAAATAGTTCAGATATGTCAGGATCTCTTCAGTGATATCATGACGACAACAACATGATTGGTGTAATCACTGCTACCACTCCACTCCTGTGACACTCAGATATTCTCTAGCACATTGGAACACTGTGAATATGACACTAACACAGACAGACACACACAGAACGATCCAGATCCTATTAAATCACTATTATAATTCCTAATTCTTTGCACATAACATACTGTACATACACATAACATGTTTGTGCACATTTTGTTTAACTAAATTACTCTAACTACCCTAACAACCTTTTAACTACATTACTCTAACACCATTTTGTTTAACTACATTACTTTCATGAAATCAAACTCTGTCTTTTGATCCACTATTTGATTTTCAAGGCATCTATTGAAATGGCAAGTTTACCAGGCCAGAGCATACCCATCATACCCACTCAGGGACATGATTTAAATTGAAAATATTAATTACCCAAATGCAACATACTGAAATACTGGTTTGTATAACAAAATGACATCAAACAAGGCAAAACATTGTACAAAAAAAACAACATTTATTGAATGTGCATAAACATTGGCTTTACATTCCATGCCATTGAGAATTATTGACGTTGCATTTATCAAATTTGACAAAAGAGCAATTTACCCGAGATAATTCACTGATGTCTGTACTATCTGGTATTTGGGAGTTGTATATTGGGAGTTGGAGTTGTATATTGGGAGTTTGGGAGTATATTATTATATATTATATATATATTATTGTCCAGCCCTAAAGCTAATGGTATTAGTTATATCATGATACAGAGTCATCATAATCAGTCCTTCTTGGGCTCTGCCTCTACAGCAGTGCTCTCAGCTGCAGCGCCGGGTGAGGTTATGGCAGGTAAGCAAGTGATAGGAACCACTCTCTCATTGCCTTCTGTCACAGCAACCACTTTTGGAGCCTGGATCTGTAGCTGTCCATCGTTCAAAGAGCAGGTGACTGTCTCAGGATTCACACCTTCAGGCAGATCAAACTCCTGTTTAAACTCCTGGCATCTGTAAGAGTAGGAGCCCTTTCCATCATCCTGCTTCTTCTCTGTCTTTCCACTGACTCTCAGCTTCCTGCCCACCTGCTTGACAGACAGCTCCTCTGGGGAGAAGTCTTTGGTGTCCAGTGTCAGTGCAAAACGGTTGTTTTCTTTTCCCATCTGGAAAGAGATGGGCTTGAAGTCAGTTGAAGATAATGGGCCTTCAATGTCTTCAAAAATCTTTTGGTGCAGTCGTTGCATATATTCCATATTGTGCCTCATCTCCTGCATATTTCGCATAATTTCCTGCTCCATCTGGAAGAAGAGAGGCCGTGTCTCTGGCCAGAGACTGCGAACGGGCCAGTGGAAGTCCATGAAGGGGCTCATTGGGCTCATTGGATTGAGGGAAGGCTGCATCATGCTGGGGCAAAGCATCTTCAAATCAACTCTGTCTGTGTCGTTTCTGTTGGTCTCTGTTGGTCTCGTCTCTGAGTGTGTTTCTGAGAGCTTATGTCCGGAGCAGACTAGGGCTCACAGCTTTTATCCTGTCCAGTGGAAAGTTCCAGTAGCATTCCATTTGACTGCTACACTAGAGTGTTATGACTACGCAACTTCTGTCATACTCCAAAACAAGCCCCTGGTAATACTGCAGTCTGACTGCCAAATGCCTCTGGGATATATCTTTGCTCTATTTACAGAGTGACCACAGAAGCAGGTCGGAGTCGCAGGGGCACATAACGTCCTACAAAGTTAGAAAGGAATCTACAACAGCTGCTTTGTCATGCTGCCATTTTCTGTTCCTGAATAACCTTTTCCCCTGACAACAAATCCAAAGTATTCCTGATATCACTGTGCTTATGAAGATAACAGATATAATATATGGTTCTGCCTTGAGTGATACAGACATAGAATGAATTACAAGTGCACTTCAGCAATCTGTTCCCCTTATTGATATGACTTGCAGTAAATATATTAATATAGCTTTAGTCAGTATTTAACTTCCCTCAACACTCTTGTCGGATGTGACCCTGAAATTGACACCCCCACTGACGACATTGCTTCCTTACTCTGTCTCTAAATATAGCTATGTGGTTGTTGAGAAGATCACACAACCAAAAGATTATTCATAGTGTGTATTGAGTAGCATAATTAGTCACCATCTGTAATGCAATAATATGCTCGATTTGACTGTACAAGAACTCTTAAGAATCTATTTGTGGGATTTGTTCAGCAACTTCTCCAAGTTAATTAACTGTTTAAAGGGGCACTTGATCTGGACACAGACTATTGGCATGGCCAATCAATTTTAAGGAACATATGGGAAGCTATCATAAGAGAAAAACGTGTTACTGTATTCCTAAACCATGGCATCAGATTAAATCCACTGAGCTTTTGGAGGAGACGCTAGAGGGCTGAATATAAATCAGGACTATGACACAACATATTTGGGTTTTCACAGACCTTTGTCAGGGTTACAGTGGGTCCTTTTCAACGACTTGCCAAAGACTGGGACTGAAATATTGTATGTGAAATAAGCTCAAACAACTGTTATAAGTACTGTTTGTGCTTTTTATTGGTACACAAAAATACATTTAGTTTACATTTTATTGGGTAACAAAACAACACATATGAACACAAAATTCCAGAGATAATGTTATAAAAAAACATGACAAATTCAAAGATGAGATTTGAAGTGAAAATAAATTCAGTCTTTAGGCTATCAACTTTTTGCCAAGATATTGATTCCTCTGAGTGTCTGTGTTGCTGCCCTCTGTCTGTTAGCTGAGGAATTGTGGCATCTTCACATCCAGGCTACAGTTGATGGGCACCACTTTCTCAGCCACCTCCTCCTCAGCAGATGTTGGATTCTTTGGAGCCTCGATGTGGAGCTTCCCATCATGATCCAGGGAGCAGGTGACAGTCTCAGGATTCACCCCATCAGGCAGATCAAATTCCTGTCTGAACTCCTGGCATCTGTAAGAGTAAGAGCCTTCCCCATCATCCTGCTTCTTCTCGGTCTTCCCACTGACTCTTAGCTTCCTGCCCACCTGCTTGACAGACAGCTCCTCTGGGGAGAAGTCTTTAGTCTCCAGTGCCAGGGCAAAACCCTCTCTCTCTTTCTCCAGCGTGTAGGAGACTGCTTGGATGACCACAGAGGCTGGGACATGGTCCATCTCCTCAAATATGTGCTGCTGATGTTTCTCCATCAGCTCCAGACTGCTCTTGATCTCCAGCATGTTTCTCTGCAGTAAATACTGCTGGCAGAGAAGAGGTTGGACCTCTGGCCAAAGACTGCACACAGGCCAGTAGAAGTCCATCAATGGGCTGAGGGAAGACTGGAATACTCGGAAGCACAGCATCTTCAGTCAATGTTGAGTCTCCTTGCTCTGAGATTGTACTGTGTGTTCAGTGTTGGTTGTGTTGGTTTTTGTCTCAGCAGTGGGAGTTTCACATTTTTTATATTCTGCTACATTGTCTTCAGGAACTTTCCTGTCTTTGCCACAAGAACAAGCTGGATGCTTTCCACATTCCTCAGGTATTAGTGCTCTTACCGTCTCACAGATGATTGCTTCAGCCAAATATGATTGTTACTTGTGACATGAATTGTAAATTAAAATGTGTTTTGAATCCTATTCATTTTTACATTTGCAGTATTTATGGAGCGTATACAGGCTATTCTTCTTCAGTGTCTTGAAATAGATGAGCAGAACCAAACCGAAGTGGAAGTACGATCATAAGCTAAGTTATAAAGATAATTGCCATCACATGTCAGGAGTTGTTGTCACAGGTCAAAATTTAGATTAATTCATTCAAAAATATTCCAGGGAGAAATCTAATTTTAGAACATTTTTGGGAGATTGTACAGCATTATAAAATTGGTCACGTGTAGATGTTGGTGTTATTATAATATTGTTGAAAACGGAAGAAATGTTTGTCTGGCATTATGTTTGTCATAAATTTACGTCTGTTTTTTAATAACAAAAACAATATTTTTTAGGTGTGGAAACGATTCACTCACATTCAATGATCTAAAACAGGACAAATGATCAAATAGGACTACATTGCAATTCCTGACAAGTTCACAAAACATTTGTTTTCAGAAGTCAGGTTTACAAACATGTAATGAACATCTTAGAAAACAAATCATTTTAGTAGAGCTTTAGAAAATTGAATTTATTGAAGCTGATTATTGAAAAATATCATGCCAGTGAGCTATTGGAATGTTAGCTTTATGTTGATATTGTGCAAACCCACAGTTTCATCGACTGTCTGGGTGGCTGGTCTCAGATGATCCCGCAGGTGAAGAAGTCAGATGTGGAAGTCCGGGGCTTGTGTGGTTACACTTGGTCTGCGGTTGTGAGGCCAAATTCTCTAAAATGACGTTGGAGGCGGCTCATGGAAGATAAATGGACATTATGTGCATTGTGTTACACATTTTAAAGAGGCCTTTTTTTGTCCCCAGCACAAAGTGCACCTGATATGCCACACCTGTCAGATGGATGGATTATCTTGGTAAAGGAGAAATGCTCACTAACAGGGATGTAAACAAATTTGTGCACAACATTTTAGAGAAATAACTTTCTGTGCGTATGGAACATTTCTGGGAACTTTTATTTCAGCTCATGAAACATGGGACCAACACTTTACACGTTGCGTTACTATTTTTGTTCAGTATATTAGCTAAATTAAAACTAAAATGTGTTGATTTTTGTTTGTTGTTAAACAGTAATAATTCCCCTCCCACCTCCACCAAACTCAGACCCATCTGCAGAACCTAATTACAGGAGTTGCTACAGATGGAACTATGGAGAGGAGTTCAGAAGTTACCTGTTTCTCCATCAATCTGTTCTCTGTGAACCAGGTACAGGGAGAGATACAGGTGGCCAAACAGAGGCAACACCACGGCCTTTCTCTACAGTTGAGCTCAGGCCTTGATGAGACAGAGCTTACTGTTCAAGATGGTAAGTATGCATGAAAGAAACTAGAACAAGCTAATATGTCAAATTACTTTAGATTGTGTACATTGTTAGATATTACTGCACTGTTTGAGCTAGAAACACAAGCATTTTGCTACACCCACAATAACATCTGCTAAACACATGTATGTGACAAATACAATTTTATTTGATGATTTGACTAGCTTTCCATAAGAGATCAATAAGACATATTGAACATAAGTAAATCATGATGCTCTCTTCATTTTTGAGTAAAATTACTAATTACCTTTTTTTCCCTAAAGACAAACAAACAATGTATTGTCCTCTCTCTGGTCTATGAGAAGTCCATGTATGTGTACAAGAGTTTCCCATATGTCAATTTTACTACTCTCTGTGTGGTCGCTGAACCTGCTGTGCTGACAGGTCTGGAAGATTTACTTCCCCGTTGTGTGCAACCTGTCTGTGTCCCCTCGACTCTATGGCTATGGAGTTCTGCTAGACAGTATGGACCCAGACGGTGTTTTCTATACAGTACAGAGGGACTAGCCTCCATAGCTCTCTGCCTCCCTCCTGGTGCACAGAATCAGATAGTGGTACTAAAACATGAGTAGCCTTGTGTCGCAGTCCACTGCCAGAGTATACTGAAGGCCTTCCTCAGATAAAGGCTGACATTGTTAATTATGGTTCCTTTACTTACACATTTACAAAAGGCCCAGTACAAATTAAACTGACTCAGAGCAGATGACTCAGGACAATGAATGAGACAGAAAACTGTGACTTTATCTTGTATTTGAATTAACTGTCTGTTGTGGGTTCTCTCCAGGACAGGTGATGGGGTCTGTGTTTTCAAATTCAGTCACCAGGGAAACAGATTTTCGGGTGGGCACCCAGTCTTTCCTCATAACCGTTGGCTGCCTGAGCCCGTTCAGAACACACAGTGAGAAGGGAAGATAACGGTTCAGACAGCTGATTACTGTACCAGACAGGTACAGTACTGATTACTGTACCAATCAACCAGGCCCTCAGAGAGACATACTGGTGGTGTACTAGGTTGTGACTAAACTCCTTCCTCCTTTACAATGTAGTTTTACGGCTGTCTATCACAACAGAATATGCTGCAGGATTATTTGAGGACAGCCACATCAGAAGGCCATTCTGCTGAACGAGACTTACCTTGTCGTCAGAGTAACCAGAACCTGATTGTCTGTTACTGCATGTAGATGAAAGGTCTGGCTCCTTCTTGTATCCAGATAGTACTTGATGTTTCTTTGTCATCCAGGCTGGAGCAAAGAGGGTGTATGCTGTGGAGGTCAGCCCTGTTGCCAAATTTGCAGAGGTACTAAAGGGGTCTGTTTTTCTACATCTGATTATGTTCCTATCAACCATCCAGGAAATGTGAAAGGAAATTATAAATGTGCATCCTTTTGCACTTCAGCATGCACCATTTTCAATCTTTAACACCAGAACTCTTAATAATTCCTCAAAAGGTGTGTACTGTATGATGAATAGGTGTTAACTTCAATAACGTCATTGGTCTGTTGTGATAAATGAACGCTCTATGCTGCTTTGAAATCTGATTGATGTTTTTGCTGTTTCAGCAGCTTTAAAAACCTAGAAAGAGAAAAGAAAATCTTAGAGCTTTGACCAGTGAATAAAAGTAATTTGTATTGCTTGGCCCAATAAGTCCCGGGTAAAGATGATGAATCACTTATCACAGTCCTAATCACCTGTGTCATCAACGCATCTTGCTCAAACCTCAAACCTGTCTACAGAGAGACAAGAACAAACCCTTGATAAAAATCGCACAGCCCTGGAAACACTATCTCAGAGAGTCACACCTCCAGAACAGAACAGCCCCTATAAAACAGACCTCCTGCTTCGCACACAGCATGAGCATGAAATTCTGAGGGTATAAGGACTTGAGGCTACTCTTGGCCCAGAAACCATCTTGGGGGTGAAGGGAACATATTTTCATGAATGGCCTCTAGCTTAGCAGCCAGGCAGAGTTCACACTATTATATTTCTGCTGCTTTACTGGTGTTTCTAGACTGCAACCAGATGTATCCCTTCCACAGGAGGTTGGTGGCACATTAATTGGGGAGAATGGGCTCGTGGTAATGACTGGTATCAAATACATCAAACATGGTTTCCAGGTGTTTGATGCCATTCCATTTGCGCCGTTCCGGCCATTATTATGAGCCATCCTCCCCTCAGCAGCCTCCTGTGGTCCCTTATTATTTATTTTCTTCCACATTGCAGCTTATCAGCCAATAGAAGAACCCTATACTCAGTTGACAAATGCTATACAAAAGAATTTCTGACCTCCATAATGTATTCCTGTTGGGGTGGTTGCATGGTCTCTCTGAGCAGGCTGAATCCCTATCATACTGTCGGCCTAAGCTGCGGTCTATATAAATAGTTTGAGCCTGGGACCACCCCTGTGGACGCTTGGCCAGCGTCAGAATGCATGTGCATGGGACACAGCTTCACAGGAACACTCCACAGGCCAAAGTCTGGAAAAACAGGAAGGATGCTCTGCCACTCTCTGGGATGACGAACTACACCGAGAGAACCAACCAATGTCTTATAGCAGGAGCGCAACTTTGGTTTTATTATTTAAAAAAATTGTCAGATAAACACTCCCAACAGTTTCACCCGACCGCTCAGAGGCGTCCGAATGGTCCTAAAGCACACCGTTGCCTAGTCTGCGTCACATTCCAATTATAAGACTGCGGGGGGGGTCAAAAATGCAATTTTAGAATCAGGGTGTCACGTTCTAACCCTAGTTCTTGTGTTATTTCTTTGTTTTAGTTGGTCAGGACATGAGTTGGGTGGGTATTCTATGTTTTGTGTTTCTATGTTGTGTTTCTCGTTTGGCCTGATATGGTTCTCAATCAGAGGCAGGTGTTAGTCATTGTCTCTGATTGGGAACCATATTTAGGTAGCCTGTTTTCTATTGTGTTTTGTAGGTGGTTACTTCCGTGTCTGTATGTTCCACACGGAACTGTTTCGGTTTTCATTTTGTTTCACTTTGTATTCTGTCGTATTCATTCTCATTAAAATACATTATGGATACCACGCTGCGCATTGGTTCTCCGATCCTTGTTACTCTTCATCCTCAGAGGAGGAAGAGGAAAGCCGTTACAGAGGGGGGACATGTCCCCTGTGAAAGTTACACCCCTGATTTATACACAGATGACTGAAAGCAGGCTCTGTTTTGGCTTTCCCTAAAACATTGTAAAAAATATTTTCTGAAAATAGAAACGCATTTAATGTCTATTTATTTTTGCCACATGTATTATATTACAGATCTCTTAATGCATACTTAAATACATGTTATTTTGTCCATTAAAATACTGTAGAATTCCACTCATTCCTATGGAGGACTGCGTCTTCTGAGGAGTGCCAATACGGCCGACCGGTGGCTTCAAAGCCTCTCATTGGTCAATACATAGCATCAGCAATACATGGTTTTATATATATATATATATAACAAAAAAATGGAACCAACCAGTGTGGACAATGCCTTATTGACACACTATTAAGATAGGCTCCCTCACACTCTCAGTCAGAGGATATTGCCTGGCCAGCTTTACCTGGTTTAAGTATATTACACTCTATGCTTCAGTCTCTCACTAATCTAAAGACCCAGCAGTCTGTCCCACTCACTCAGTGTGTGTGTGGAGCAGCTGCCCAGCAGCTCTTGCATCAATAAAGCAACTCACTGTTTACACAGCAGACAAGTGTACTGTACCAGAGAACTTTGAGGGAGAGTTTGCATGCATGAGGGTTTACCAAAACATAATTTGTCAACAGTGGATTATTCTCTCTACCTTTAGCCAGCAGATTAATGTCTTTATCAAAGCCTCAGGAGTGCAATGGATCTTTAGTAACACAGAAATCCATCTGATGCAAACAGAAACCTTCATTTAATTTGACCTTATGTTTTCTGATTCCCCTTCAGATGCTGGTCAAGAGCAATTGTCTCTCAGATAGGATCATAGTCCTGGCTGGGAAGATTGAGGAGCTGTTGTGCCCTGAGCAGGTGGATGTGATCATCTCAGAGCCTATTGTCACATGCTGCTGAACGAGAGGATGCTGGAGAGCTACCTTCACTCCAGGAAGTGGCTCAATCCCATGGGTCAGTTCAGTCAGAGAGGAAGAGGTAAAGCAAGAGGTTTTACTCCACCCAAAACCCATCCATGAAAACATGCCCACGAGATGAGGAATTTTTTATGGAGGTCAACAATGAGTGTCGGATTTGGTCAAAAATATGAATTGCTCATTTGCTACGTGGGACTTATTTGATCGAATAGAAGTTTCATAATGGTTAGGTTTTTACAAATGCATTGATATAAGTGGACTCACGTGGCATTGCAACAACTTTTTTAAAAAACGTTATATCCGAGTTGTGCCTGTTGTCATAGAGATAGAGGACTTTTCCTGGATATAACCCATTTTAGCATGGACAACGCCAGTGAGGGATCCCACCATACAGATACAAAGATGAGGCATCTATCTCTATGGCCAGTTGTTCACATGTGTATCTGCCCTCTCATTGGCTAGAATGGTCCCACCTGATCTCGCTTGCCTTCCATCTTTGAGAACATGTATTTCCATTGTTATAGTGGTCCCTCGACTATCTTGTCAATAGAATAGACAATATTTGGTTCAGTTCCAACATGGAAAGAGATGCCATTTCCCATGCTGCCATCAACCTGTGAATAGTTTTGTGAAAGTCTATCAAGGGGGCATTATTAGAACATCGCTGGTTTTGTTTTGCTGATGAAATGTCTCACTTCTTCTCTTTACCTGTTCAGGCATGTTACCAACCTATAGTGACATGCATCTGGCTCCCTTCACTGACGAGCAGCTCTACATCGAGCACCATGGACACTCCAGTTTCTGGTGAGAGAAAAAACACAACATATGAACATGTCATAAGACATGGCAAAAAAAAAAAAAAAAGATTTACAGGAAATGCTCCAGAATGAAGAAAAAAAAGTGGAGTAGCAGGAATTTAGCTTTAAAAATGCTAATTTCTCTCAGCTTCATGGCAAAATGTGTAGAAAAGCATGAGATTAGCTATAACATTGCACATTTTTCTCTGCCCCATGGCAAAATGTGTAGAACTGTAGGGAGTTAGATGTTTCCCCCAAAACTACGATATGCCAATGTAATCAGCCACCCACAGCTCCAGGTCTACTGGAACTGGGCTGTGAACCCAGCCTAGCGGGTTTCCTGAAAATGTAAAATCACAGGGAGTCTTTTCAAATCAAATCAAACTTTGTCACATGCGCCAAATACAACATGTGTAGACCATACAGCTTACTTTTCTCTCTGCAGGATGACAGTGTGGCTGTACACTACTCCTAGTGAACCTCTGACTTACTGGTACCAGGTCCACTGTCTCTTCCAGACCCCTCTGTTGTTTGGCAAGGTGAGACGACTCTGTCCGGAACTGTCCAGTTCATAGCCAACACGAGGTAAGCCGGAGAAGGACAGTGCCTGTACTATAGAAATGGAATGGGGGAAATTATACTGAGATTTTATATTGTTTGCTTTTCATTTCTACCAGGCAGAGGTAAGACATTCACATCACAGCAGTCGTTGATCAGTCAGGCTTCAAATCTGGCAACAGTTTAGAGCTAAAGAATCCTGCTGTTTGGATCCACAGTCATATCTTATTCTTCTCTCTGCATGGAGACTTCTATAATGTTGCTCCATACATTTACACTTTGGCAGACACTCTTATCCAGAGCAACTTAAAGTAGTGGTTGCATACATTTTTGTCCATAGTAGAAGCTAATAATCTCTTCATATCCTTTCAACGAATACAGCCTTTGGTACAAGCAGGTATATCGTAGTATTGTTATTTCCTACTTGCCTAATGTGCTCTGTTGCCTGGACAACACCTCTGTCTGTCTGCCTGTTTAGAGTACCTGGTTGGCTGTTGGTATAAGAGCCTCCAGACCCTACAGAGTGGACAGACCCTACAGAGTGGACAGACCCTACAGAGTGGACAGACCCTACAGAGTGGACAGACCCTACAGAGTGGACAGTGTGGACAGACCCTACAGAGTGGACAGACCCTACAGAGTGAACAGACCCTACAGAGTGGACAGTGTGGGCAGACCCTACAGAGTGGACAGACCCTACAGAGTGGACAGACCCTACAGAGTGGACGTGTGGACAGACCCTACAGAGTGGAGCCAGTGCCACTGTGGCAGGCGGGCAGGGCACAAGCCCCGGGACTATAGGCTTGGTAAAGTACACCTGAAGTGCCCTGTAGGATCAGTAGTGTAGTCAAAGAAATATCCCCTTTTTAAGAAAGCACATAGTTCCATCCAACAGGAGTTTGACTTTGTTTCTTTGGTTAAAAATGTATTTTCCTTTCAAAGACATGCCTGAAGTGATCATCACCACTTCAGTCCAATTCCAGGGGCCTTCACCACCATAAAACCAGTTTAAAAAATGTCCATGAAAGAACTTTGAATGTACATTATAATATGTTTATTTTATATAATCATATCTATGAATAGCCAAAGCTATACATGTCATGCATTATAGAGTATACAGGGACATCAAGTGGAAAGAAGGGGATCTGCAGTACCAATGTACTAAAGAGATAAATGTGTTTGTTAACCTGTAATACAAAACCAACAAACTTGTGTTATGGATAACAATAAGCTGTCATTACTTCTCTAATCAACTAAGATCTGGTTCCAGTTCGTTCCCTGGCTCGTTAGCTCTTACCTCGATTTGAAGGGACTGGATAGGGGAAAACAAAATGGTGAGTGACTTAGGCTATTCAGGGGATAGATGGAGCCATGACTACATCAAATCAAATGTTATTGGTCATATACACATAGTTAGCAGATGTTAATGCGAGTGTAGCGAAATGCTTGTGCTTCTAGTACCAACAGTGCAGTAATATCTAACAAGTAATCTAACAATTCCCCAACAACTACCTAATACACACAAATCTAAAGGGGTGAATGAGAGTATGTACATATAAGTATATGGATGAGCGATGGCCGAGCGGCGTAAGCAAGTTGCAGTAGATGGTATAAAATACAGTATATACATGTGATATGAGTAATGTAAGATATGTAAACATTATTAAAGTGGCATTGTTTAAAGTGACTAGTGATCCATTTATTAAAGTGTCCAGTGATTGGGTCTCAATGGGCAGCAGCCTCTCTGAGTTAATGACTGCTGTTTAGCAGTCTGATGGCCTTGACATAGAAGCTGTTTCTCAATCTCTCGGTCCCAGTTTTGTTTGGACCTGTACTGACCTCGCCTTCTGGATGATAGCGGGGTGAACAGGGAGTGGCTCGGGTGGTTGTTGTCCTTGATCTTTTTGGCCTTCCTGTGACATCGGGTGCTGTAGGTGTCCTGGAGGGAAGGTAGCGTGCCCCCGGTGATGCGTTTTGCAGACCGCACCACCCTCTGGAGAGGCTCGCGGTTGAAGGGCGGTGCAGTTTCCGTACCAGGCTGTGATACAACTCGACAGGATGCTCTTGATTGTTCCACCTTCTCCACTGCTATCCCTTCGATGTGGATAGGGGGGTGCTCCCTCTGCTGTTTCCTGAAGTCATTCGCCTATTCAGGGGATAGATAGAGCCATGACTACATTTACAGTACGTATCAGTTATTTCTCTAAACACAAATATATCATAAATGTTCTATGCTACAGGTCTGCAAAAGCCATAGGGCCGTATACGTATTGTTGTAGTATTGTCCCAATCAAAAACTATCCCATGCATTTTACGGCAGTCAGGATTTTTTCTGATTGGAAGGCTCATGCCTTAAATCGTTATGTTCAGAACGCATGGGAAGGTAGGTAACCGTGTGTATTCTATCTGATGCGTAGGAAAATGTTCAAGTAATATTGTTGACATGTTTTAAGGAATACCTAGGATAGGATAAAGTAATCCTTCTAACCCCCCCCCCCTCCCTTAGAGTTAGATGCACTATTGTAAAGTGGTTGTTCCACTGGACATCATAAGGTGAATGCACCAACTTGTAAGTCGCTCTGGATAAGAGCGTCTGCTAAATGACTTAAATGTAAATGTAAATGTTTCTTTTGTCAGTGAAAAATGTATCGTTATTGCACATCATACCTTATCTGTTCAGTTCTCTCTGGCCTGCCAGGTGTGAAGGATGGTTTTGTTATCTTTTTAACAAAAATATATGCCTTATAGAAATAGGACATGTTAATCACAAAGCATAGCGTGACTGCAGAAAAGCTGTTGTTAATCTAGGGTGTCGACTGGGCTAACCAGAAGGTTGAGACAAGATGGAAAAATGCTGAATAACAAGAAAACAGGAACTGAGCAGTGTAGCCACCGAAGCCCAAACGGGACGACTTCAAGCAGCAGAAGAACGAACTGAAACAGAACTGGCAGCAAACTGAGAAAAATTTGTTATCAAATAGTGAGCAGCGCCAAGCAGGTGTGGGAGATGGTCAGGAGGTAGGCTAAACCAGCTACTCTATACTGAACAAAAATATAAAAGGCAACATGTAAAGTGTTGTGCCCATGTTTCATGAGCAGGTGTAGCATATCAAGAAGCTGATTGAACAGCATGATCATTACATAGGTGCACGTTGTGCTGGGGACTAAAAGGGCACTAAAATGTGTAGTTCCATCACAACACGATGCCACAGGTGTCTCAAGTTGATGAAAGTGCACATTTTGGCATGCTGACTGCAACCAGAGCTGTTGCCAGAGAAGTTAATGTTCATTTCTCAACCATAAGCCACCTCCGTAGTTTTAGAGAATTTGGCAGAAAGTCCAACCAGCTTCACCACGTGTAACAATGCCAGCCCAAGACCTCCACATCCGGCTTCTTCACCTGCGGGATCGTCTGAGACCAGCCACCCGGACAGCTGATGAAACAGGAGTATTTGTCTGTAATAAAGCCCGTGTGTGGAAAAACTCATTCTGTTTGGCTGGGCCTGGCTCTCAGGTGTGTTGGCCCATGCCCACCCATAGATTAGGGCCCAATTCATTTGTTTCAATTGACTTATTTCCTTATATGAACTGTAACAGAGACTGTTGCATGTAGGGTTTATATTTTTGTTCAGTATAGTTAGTGCCAGCAGTCTTTATTTTAATTGGGGGGGGGTTGCATATTTCCACCTGTACTTATTTATTATGTATCTCCATTTCAATACAGGAAAGATTGTGACAAAGAGAAGAGGATCAAACTCGAGAATCAGGAACTTGTTAAAGGAAAGATAGTGAGTACAGTCTAACATTTACATTGCTGAAAGGCAGCATTCAAATCTATAACTTAGATTGACAATGTACAAATTGAGAGCATGGCACAATGGAGGATTTAAGAGGCCGTCTGCACTCTTTTAAGGTACTTACTACTGAATGTCTGTTCCAGGTGCGTAGGAGTCAATAAGAACACTGGAAAAGATGGAGACGTGCAAACTGTAAAAAAATGAATACATTCAAACTTAGGCTTGAATGCAAAAAAAACAATGTTTATTAAAACATCATGGTGCCCCCCCAAAAAATCTGTAGATAAATTGAAGGTGAAAACAAACATTTCGGCCTAAGGCCATCAGTTTGAATGTCGGCATGCACAGCTGGCTGCTATTTCAAGGATAATTGCATGTCACATGATCAAGCAAAAAAATGCATCCGAAAATCTATGAATCAGTGCCTAGTAGAATAGAATGCATGATCTAGATTATCTACAAAGAGAAATATAAATGATTTATTTTACATATACCATGTGAACATTACCTCAGAATAAATAACACAGGATCCAGTGCTAGAGGCGTCTCAGTGCTAGAGGCGTCTCAGTGCTAGAGGCGTCTCAGTGCTCGAGGCGTCTCAGTGCTCGAGGCGTCTCAGTGCTCGAGGCGTCTCAGTGCTCGAGGCGTCTCAGTGCTAGAGGCGTCTCAGTGCTAGAGGCGTCTCAGTGCTAGAGGCGTCACTACAGACCCTAGTTTGATTCCAGGCTGTATCACAACCGGCCGTGATTGGGAGTCCGATAGAGTGGCACACAATTGGCCCAGCGTCGTTAGGGTTTGGCCGGGGTAGGCCACCATTGTAAATAAGAATTTGTTCTTAACTGACTTGCCTAGTTAAAGGTTTAAAAAGAAAAGTAGGGAGCTAGAGATACCACTAGATGGGGGGGTATCGAACACCAATAAGAGGCAATATACCACTTATAGAAAACGCTTCAAAAACAATTCTTCACTCATGCCTAATGGGTGGAGAGTTTTTAAATAAAACATCCACCTGCATTCTGTCTGGAGAAGACTAAGTTCAAGATGACCACCCCTAAGTCAACGTTTTATCTGCTGTATAGCACATCTCTATTTTACATTCAAGCCTCCGTTTTGGATTTATTCATTTTTTTTCTTGACAGTGTGCAGTTCTCCATCTTTGACAATAGAGAATTTGCCATCCACTGAAATGATTGGATAGACAATGACTGTCAATACGTGGATACTATAAAACAGTTGAGCACAATACTTATTCAAATTAGTTTTCAGTACATGACATCCAAATGCTCAACTCAAGTTTGCTGATAAAGTGTACTGTTTTTTCTTCTTATTCAGATAGCATTTGCTCATGACTCCAGAGTCCTCCAGTGTTTAATCCAGTTTGGAAATGACAAGCAAAGACAAGGTTTTTGATTAACTCAAAGGTCAGTAGTTTGTTCTGTTGTTCTTCTGAGTAATTTTGAAGTTTATTTAACTAGGCAAGTCAGCAATGAGTCAGTTGTTTTTCTCATGCCTATCTCAATAATGTTATCCTGTTCCGTAGATGATATAGTCGAGCTGAGTAAATCAAAGTATGCCAGAAATATTGTAAAGAAGTTTTTAATGTATGGGTAAGTGAGCCTTTTGCCACCTCAAATGTTGCATATACATAAAGTCGTAGCCCTAGCAATACATGTAGTATTTTCATATCATCCGATCTTATGCTGATATTAGCATTAGATCCTGGCAGGAAAGCTGCTCAAAATAGTCCAAACAAAATAAGGGTAATCTTGTTGATTAAATCATCATTGTAAATCTGTACATGATTCAACAGTAGACCTTCGTGATCGCATTTCAAATTAATAATGCCATGCAGCTTGATCTAGTCTGTGGTTGAATTCCCTGATCCTTTGCTTAGACATTGACATGGAGAATCAAGTCAATAATTCAAAACTCCACTCATTGTAACCTTCACTGTAATCCTGACCTTGGCTGAAGATACCAGCTGTTTTGACTATAATCTGGTTCATGGTTCAGATATTAAAAAGGATGGGGACATGCTATCCCAGTATGAAGACATATCTTGTAGGATGAATATAAAGGTCCTCATTTGATTGAGTCTCTACTCACTAGTTTCTGGCATGCAGTGAGGTTTACAGATGAAATAAGTAATCCCGGTTTCTGAATGGAAAATCTGACGTCTGGTATGTGCATCGTGCCCACAGGAGCAAAGAGCAGGTTGCAGGTGTGATGGTGGGCTTCAAGGGAAAAGTGAGACAGATGCTGTGTCACTCTGATATATAAATTATTTATTTTATACTGATGATTGTACTGGCTTGGTATCGGGACAAAGGGTAAAATCTGTGGTGTCCTTTAGCAAGTGCTTGGTATTCAGTGTAAACATATTTTTCTCATCTATGTCCTGTTCTATGCTGCACATGGCTGATCGAACAAGACGAGATGGAGGCCGGTGGGGGAGTACGCTTACAACGAAAAGGCTATCCTCAGACTCATGCTCACAGAGGAGCTCTACGGAACCACATTCCAAGTCTTCAAGGTCAGGACACCTCCAACACCTCTCCCACTGCACTGTAGCAAAGTTGAGTTCTAAGCAGTAGTGGAGTTCTCCAACACCTCTCCTCTAGTTCAGTGAAAGTCTTGAACAGACTGCATAATCACGTTACCAAGAAATCCTCTTTCCGATTGCTTGTCTCTGAATATCTGTTGGTGTGGATGATATGCAGAATGTGACTGACAGTTTGTTTGTTCCCAGTAGGCAGTGTGCCCCACGCTAGAGGTGCTGGAGGCTAACCCAGACAAGGTTAATGGCATTTTTGAGGAAATGAAACAGATCCTTACCCCCATGGCCACAAAGTGAGTATTATTGAGCACACACACCTCTAACCATTCACTCTGCACACAGGAAACGATCAAATAAATCACAATACTGCTTTTGATTTCTGTCCATGTTATCTTCTCCCGTAGAGAGGCTGTGATCAAACATTCTCTGGTGCACAAAGTGTTTCTGGACTTTACCCTGCATGCCCAAGCCAAACAAAGGACTTAAGTAGAACCAGCAATGACTGTAGAAATTACTGAGGGAATCCTACCATGTTTCTAAAACCATTTTGATCATGTAACTTAACAAGAAATTATTGGGTTGATAAGGGAGTCTGTTGTATATGGGCCACACCCACGATGTAGCTAGAGTCGCAATGCACTGCCTGTGGCATGGGACACCTAAGGTGAGTATTCACTCAGGCCTTCTAGGGAGATGAGCCTCACCAACCAGACTAGTGTGTGTCCTATGTATGTCCTCTGATTTATTGGTTCTGCCTTTCAGGACAGAAAAGTCATCATTAAAACCATGAAGACGTACATCAGGAAGTGTGCAATGGTCAGCCAACACAATAACTTGATCGCCACGGTCAGACATGCAAATATGTAAACGTCAGTGTGTGTGTGGCTGACTTATTGGTCTGTTAATTTTCTCTCCAGGGAGAGTGTGTGTTCTTAGTTCTCCTCGCTGCCTTTGACTGCATAGATGACACAGGTGAAGCAGGCCGTCCTATCAGAGATTCTGGCCTCCCTGCCTGATGTCATCACTAATAGGAATGGAAAGAAAGTTCTGCCCCGCCCACCTATCACCTGAAATCATCCAGGTGCTGGATTTGTTTTACTCCAATGTTTGTATATAATGTAAACAAACTGTATAGCCACAAAACATGGTTAAAACACATTTTTATATAATGGATGGTCAGTCCTTACATCAATAGCTCTGTCTAGGAATTTGAGTGGTTACAATGACATTTAAGTGCCTAAAAGGTGATTGTTTTCAATTAAAATGGTCAAAAAGTAGCAAAGGGCAATTTCTCAAGCAAGAACTTTGCTAGGATTGTCTGGGAGTTTGACTGCACTGGGCCTTTAACATACATAAATTGCTATTGTGAGGCAATTGGACAGAAATGATGAGATGCCATCCATGCTTTTCATAGTCTATTCTTGAAATGATCGGTCTCCGTCTGACACATTGTCCCTGTAGCAAGAAGGAAGTTTCCCTTTGTAAGGAGCTCCTGGAGGCGGTGTCTACACCCCTGATTCAGCACCTGTGGCCACGCCCGCACCATGGTGAAAGACAAGGCTTCCAGCTTCACCATTAGTGAAATTCTGGGGTCTGCCATCGGGGACCTGCGTCCTGCCATGGAGGCTGTCGCCGAGCCGGCCACTGACGACTTCACACCAGGAGGGGAAGGTGAGGAGGGGACAGGGGCATGGTGTGTCAGAGATTCTCCGGTACTTAAAAAGTATATATTTTAGCCAGTAGTTCTGAAAGTAGCACTCACCAGCCAAACGTGGTTGCCAAAAATGTCATACTACATCTCATATGTGTAGATGTGCACCACGTCATTGCTCGCTCTCTGTTGTGGGCATCTTGCTAGCTGTCACTTAAATGAGGGGCTGAAGCTCATTAGCTGGAACTCCAATTGCAAGGGGGCTGGCCCGCATGGGAGAAAGTTTAGGGAAAATGGCGCAGCGTAACTTTTAAAATTAGATTTTGTGGCTAATTGGGGTAAGACAGTAGGTCTGCTCATAGATGATGCATGTATGAACTACACATTTACACCAGCAGCTCAAAGCGGGAGGTTTAAAAAATACTTACAAATCGCCAAAGTTCCAGAGCATTACGCCAGCAGCATACCACCCTGCATACCACTGCTGGCTTGCTTCTGAAGCTAAGCAGGGTTGGTCCTGGTCAGTCCCTGGATGGGAGACCAGGTGCTGCTGGAAGAGGTGTTGGAGGGCCAGTAGGAGGCACTCTTTCCTCTGGTCTAAACAAAGATCCCAATGCCCCAGGGCAGTGTTTGGGGACACTGCTCTGTGTAGGGTGCCGTCTTTCGGATGGGACGTTAAACGGGTGTCCTGGCTCTCTGAGGTCATTAAAAATCCCATGGCACTTATCGTAAGAGTAGGGGTGTTAACCCCGGTGTCCTGGCTAAATTCCCAATCTGGCCCTCAACCATCATGGTCACCTAATAATCCCCAGTTTACAATTGGCTCATTCATCCCCCTCCTCTCCCCTGTAACTATTCCCCAGGTCGTTGCTGCAAATGAGAATGTGTTCTCAGTCAACTTACCTGGTAAAATAACGGTAAAATAAAATAAAAAAATAATGTCCTTAAAGTAGAAGAATGAAGTATTCTCATAGGTGAGAATTGCAACGGTTTTGACGGCTCCATTTGGACTCCTGAGTGGCGTAGCAGTCTAAGGCACTGCATCTCAGTGCTAGAGGCATCACTACAGACCCTGGTTCGATTCCAGGCTGTATCACAACTGGCTGTGATTGGGAGTCCCATGGTTCTCTTTATCGGCATTATTGGCCCAGCGTCGTCCGGGTTAGGGTTTGGCCGGGGTAGGCCGTCATTGTAAATAAGAATTTATTCTTAACTGACTTGCCTACTTAAATAAAATTGGGTTCGCGTGTCGTCTTTTTGGTCAACTGTGGGATGATTGTACTGGCTTGGTATCGGGACAAAGGGTAAAATCTGTGGTGTCCTTTAGCAAGTGCTTGGTATTCAGTGTAAACATATTTTTCTCATCTATGTCCTGTTCTATAGCTGCACATGGCTGATCGAACAAGACGAGATGGAGGCCGGGAGAGAAGGTATGACTGACCGCACATATCACCCAACATTTATTGTTTTATAAATAATATCACCTATAGGCCTGACCGCACAAATGTCAGCACAGTTATGATCTTGACGTGGTACTCTACTCAGACAACTGCAAAAATGGCTGTGGGCGTGTCCATATTGACTCGTGATTTGATTCTGTATCTTCCATTTCTCCAGGGTCCTGTTGGACATGGTGGGTATGGACAAGCTGAAGACGTGGACTGTAGTGAACCATGGGACCATCGTGCTCTGTTGGTGAGCACCTCTACACTGTTAGATCCAATTCCTCTACCCAGTCACATAGCAGAAACTCCAGCACAATGGACAAATCCTGCAAAGCAAGCAAACTGGTGCTTAACTGAAACAAGTGTTTATAGAAGAAATTATTCCAGCTCCTACCGATTGAAGTTGGCTATATGCTCTGAAATTAGACTAAGATTACTTTGGTCTTAGTTATTTAAACATTTAAATCTTTAATGTTCTGCTTGTTATATCAGCCTAGCTGTTTGTTAGTTGCCAGTGAAGTTGAGTGTAAAGGGAGAATAGGCTGGGGCCAGCTGGGGGTTAAGCATGTCTTACTGGGAAGCTGTGTTTGTATTCATTCTCCATATCACTGGGTGATGTGGGTAAGAAAAGGGCAGGCACAGCTGCCCATTGTGAAACAGCAACACAAGCAGTGGATTACACTTCAATTCCTTTCGTTTAATTTTCTGGTTTCTCTGCCTCTTCTCTTGTTCCTTTCCACTCTAGCCCCCACCCCTTCCTCCATGTGCCAATTGTCCAATTTACACTCAACTTCACTGGCAACTAACAAACAGCTAGGCTGATATAACAAGCAGAACATTAAAGATTTAAATGTTTAAATAACTAAGACCAAAGTAATCTTAGTCTAATTTCAGAGCATAAGACGTTAAAACACAGATTTCTGGTTCTCTTTATCGGCAGTATAGTCTAACATCAAATTATTTGATTTAATTCTAGATGTTCACTTTATTTTTTCGCTATTGATATTAATTTTAGTATGGGTAGAAATGTTACTACCCAGTATGAGATGCGGGGAAGAAATCTGTTTTGAAATGTGGGGTAGGTGTAAAGGTAACCTTCAACTAGCTTTCTTGTTAGTGGAGGGTTTGGCCAGGGTAGGCAGTCATTGTAAATAAGAATATGTTCTTAACCTTTAACCAGGCAAGTCAGTTAAATAAAAAGTCATCTTTTTTTGTTTTAGTTTCCTGAACAGTGCCGATGGGAGTGTTGCCGGGGAGATCAGGGAGGTATTGAAGGCCTACACTCCAGAAGATCCAGCACTGTAAAGGAGTGGAAGTTCTGCTGGAAAAACTGGCCTGGTACAGATACCATCTCACCACATTTACATTACATTACATTTAAGTCATTTAGCTGACGCTCTTATCCAGAGCGACTTACAAATTGGAAAGTTCATACATATTCATCCTGGTCCCCCCGTGGGGAATGAACCCACAACCCTGGCGTTGCAAGCGCCATGCTCTACCAACTGACCCCCTCAGACATTTCACCCACTATTGTGACCTCACCAACTGGAGTCACAGGTTCTTATAACTGTCCCCCCCAGTCCTTTGACCTGACCATCCTGGTGAAATCCCTACGATGACATGAAGATGGATGAAAAGAAATGCTGATTTGTACTGCATTTTGTCAAATTAATTTAGGTGTGCTTGTTTGTAAAGCTATGGAGCAAGTATTTAAAAGGCACAAATACTGGCAGTGTTTTTGTATAATCTTGTAACTGATCGGTACGAGTTGTACTAGCTGACTCAGGAGCCAGAATTAATTATAATTAAACATTTTATTGCAACATAAACTATCCAAAGTCAGTAAGAAAATTTCAATATATATATATTTTTATCTGTAAAATGTTAACCCTGATGGTTTGTGTGTGTCGTCACCTTTATGCCACGTTAAGTCACCAAGCCGTGGCCCGGTCTGGTAGTCTGCTCGTAGCCTGTTCATCTATGACGGAAGCCTGCATGCTCACTAGCAAATTAATTTAGTGGGCCCTGCTCAGGTTCCATCTGTTCTGGTGTCTGATCCGGACAGACCCAGTCACACGAAACGGCTTATTTCTTCCAGAGACCTCACATTCTTCTAATCAGTTTAGAGGATTATCCATTTCTGCCTGTGTGGCCACTATTTGGGAGGTTTAGGCTCATGGCGGTAGTCAGACTTGCACTACCTTTGAGGATTTTGTTGACCAGTGAAGACAATTTGGGAATCAAATCAACATTGAGAGCTGTGCTGTTATTTTGATGCTCTTTTTAGCGAAACGTCCAAAGTTGAAATACAGTATCAATGTCCAGGTGGCTGGTGGACCTTGTGGGTGACACTGACAGAGTTTATCAACAAACATTTTCCAGAAGAAAATGTTTGCTTATCTGAGAGTACTTGAGGTTTTCCAAACACACATGATCAGTGACCTACTCTTTTTAATCTTCTAGTGCGGAAACATTGCAAGCTGCTTCCATATTCATAAATCCGCTTTGGGAAGATTCAATCTTCCAGATACCCAGAGGGGCAGAGTATTTAACCTGTCCGCAAATTCATCCAGATGTTGCATTTTGAACGTATTATTTCAGACCCGACCGGGTGCCAGTCTGCAGTGGATTATGTCTTCTTGTTGGGATAACATGGCCATAAGGACTGGAGGTGAATAGTGTGGTATACAAATACAGTTGAAGTCAGAAGTTTACATGCACTTAGGTTAGAGTCATTAAAACTCGTTTTACAACTTCTCCACAAATTTCTTGTTAACAAACTATCGTTTTGGGAAGTCGGTTAGGACAACTACTTTGTGCATGACAAGTAATTTTTCCAACAATTGTTTACAGACAGATTATTTCACTTATCACAATTCCAGGGGGTCAGAAGATTACGTACACTAAGTTGACTCTACCTTTAAACAGCTTGGAAAATTCCAGAAAATTATGTCAATTAGCCTATCAGAAGCTTCTAAAGCCATGACGTCAATTGGAGGTGTACCTGTGGATGTATTTCAAGGCCTACCTTCAAACTCAGTGCCTTTTTGCTTGACATCATGGGAAAATCAAAAGAAATCAGCCAAGACAGCCAAAAATAAATTGTAGACCACAAGTCTGGTTCATCCTTGGGAGCAATTTCCAAAAGCCTGAAGGTACCACAGTCATCTGTACAAACAATAGTACGCAAGTATAAACACCATGGGACCACGCATCCGTCATACCGCTCTGGAAGGATACGCGTTCTGTCTCCTAGAGATGAACGTACTTTGGTGCGAAAAGTGCAAATCAATCCCAGAACAGCAAAGGACATTGTGAAGATACTGGAGGAAACGGGTACAAGATTATCTATATCCACAGTAAAACGAGTCCAAATCGACATAACCTGAAAGGCCGCTCAGCAAGGAAGAAGCCACTGCTCCAAAACCGCCATAAAAAAGCCAGACTACGGTTTGCAACTGCACATGTGGACAAAGATCGTACTTTCTGGAGAAATGTCCTCTGGTCTGATGAAACAAAAACTGTTTGGCTATAATGACCGTTGTTATGGTTGGAGGAAAAAGGGGGATGCTTGCAAGCCGAAGAACACCATCCCAACCATGAAGCACGGGGGTGGCAGCATCATGTTGTGGGGGTGCTTTGCTGCAGGAGGGACTGGTGCACTTCACAAAATAGATGGCTTCATGAGGATGGAAAATTATGTGGATATATTGAAGCAACATCTCAAGACATCAGTCAGGAAGTTAAAGCTTGGTCGCAAATGGGTCTTCCAAATGTACAATGACCCCAAGCATACTTCCAAAGTTGTGGCAAAATGGCCTAAGGACAACAAAGTCAAGGTATTGGAGTGGTCATCACAAAGCCCTGACAATCCTATAGAAAATTTGTGGGCAGAACTGAAAAAGCGTGTGCGAGCAAGGAGGCCTACAAACCGGACTCAGTTACACCAGCTCTGTCAGGAGGAATGGGCCAAAATTCACCCAACTTATTGTGGGAAGCTTGTGGAAGGTTACCTGAAACATTTGACCCAAGTTAAACAATTTAAAGGCAATGCTACCAAATACTAATTGAGTGTATGTAAACTTCTGACCCACTGGGAATGTGATAAAAGAAATAAAAGCTGAAATAAATCACTACTATTATTGTGACATTTCACATTCTTAAAATAAAGTGGTGATCCTAGCTGACCTAAGACAGGGAATATTTACTTGGATTAAGTGTCAGGAATTGTAAAAAACTTGAGTTTAAATCTATTTGGCTAAGGTGTATGTAAACTTCCCACTTCAACTGTATTTCTTTCAAAGGCCTCATTTCTTCTGTATGAAGTCGTTGATTCTAAATCTCACGTGTAGTTGAAGGATCACTTTAGATGGAAAACATTAGGAAAGAATAATGATATTACTTTGTCAGCAGTATTTTTGCTACAATGCAAGGTTGCACTCCCCTCCTTGGGAGCATTAATATCCAAGCATGTAGTTGCATACACAAATCTGTTTGGCAATGAAACTATGCAAGCAATTTCTAAAACCTGAATTGAACCATTTATACAGTAAAACATAGATGCATAGTACCTCCAGGTCCCTGGGAACCCCACTTGGTAGTGGCGTAAGTCACAAAATAACTTAATTGAATGGAAAGTCTCTCATAGTGCTCTTAGAACATTCACCAGTGTGTCTATGGACAGTATTTGGTTAACTTCCTGGCCGCCCTCTTGGCGAACCTGACCTTGCCCCGAGCCTTCACTGTCGAGGTGAACTCCTGAGACTTCAGCTTGGTGTAGTAGTCTGAGAACTTATTGTACAGGATGGAAATGGGCATGCCGTTCAAAATGACCCCAAAGGAGATGCAGGTGAAAGCAAACAGCCGGCCCAGGATGGTCTCTGGAAACATGTCTCCATAGCCCACAGTAGAGATGCTCACCTGAGGGAGAAGGCCAATGGTCATTTTATTTGTAAACATGAACTTGGTCTCTACTGAACTTGCTAACATTGCCATGACCTGAGCGCTGAGTTGACCCTTCATGATTTGTGTGTCTGAGTGCCACAGTGCTCATGACAGGCTTGGGAGAAGGTCAAGGAGAGCCCATGTGAAAAGCTTTGTGTGGAGGGCGAGTGAAGTAGTTTGAGTTTCTGGGGCTATATTCGCTGTCCTCCTGAAGGCTGTTAAAGCATTGTTTAATAGAATTACAGAACTAAGGCACTAGATTAGTCTACAGTCAATGGACATAGGACAGATCAATTTACATGTCCTCATCTAACGCCCTTCATCTACACTGATTGAAGTGGATTTAACAAGTGAGGGATCATAGCTTTCACCTGGTCAGTCAGTCTGTGATGGAAAGAGCAGGTGTTCTTAATATTTAGTACACTCAATGTATATTTTAGGCATGGGAAAATAGCTTCCACATCAGCTCTAATTAAACAAGGTCAGGATATAAGGGCAGTTACTTGCAATGTGAAAGTCTCTTAAAAGGCAACAGTGATAATAGGCTACTGTAGCTGACAGGGGTGTGATGAAACAATCTATTTCTGCCAGCATGTTGGTGACTAAGACTTACTTTAGTTCTGGGTGGAATTGAAATGTCAGTGAGCAGACATCATCATAATCCGTAGGTAACAATGAATCAATGTTGCTCAAAACTGTGTGTAAAATCCAAGTGTGTGTGTTGTCAACAGTACCAAATAAACAGACACAGCACAGAGCAGGGACAGAATGACAGTCCAGGATTTGCAGTGTTATTGTAATAATATACCAGTTACTTTCTGGGATATAACAGTAAATGTTTAAAAATAAGGAAACTAATCAATTAAGTAATATAATAATCTTTAGCCAATTACTTATAATAACCAATGAAATAGAATGGGATGACTTACAGCTGCCCACCACCATGCCTGAGGGATGCTGGTGAAGTTGGTCTGATGGACATCATGCTCTACAGTGTACACCATGGCAGAGAAGGTGAGGATTCCCATGACGATGAAGAGTAAGAGGCAGCCCACTTGCTGGTAGCACTGGCGCAGCGTGAAGCCAAATGCCCTCAGCCCCGTAGAGTGACGGGCCAGCTTCAAGACACGGAAGATCCTCATCAGACGCATGATTCTCAAAACCTGGCCTAATTTGCCCACCCGGCCCACCGTCTCGATGTCTTGGTGCTTCCCGTAGTTGTCGGTCTCGAAGCACTCCAGCACCAGCTGCAGGTAGAGGGGTAAGATAGCGATCAGGTCCACCCCGTTCAGGACGCTTTTCCCGAAGCGCGGCAGGTCCGGGGTGGACACCAGACGCATCAGGTATTCCATGGTGAAGAAAGCGATGCAGAAGGTTTCCACATACTCCCCATAGGTCTTCCCACTCAGCTGTCCCGCGGTGGTGGTATACTGCATCTCCTCCACCGTGTTCAGCGTCATGGCCACCAGGGACATCAGCACGAAGAAGCTGGAGGCTACAGCCATGAGCTTGGCGGTGACCGAAGAGAAGGGCTTCTCCATCAGGTTCCAGATGATGCGACGCGTCTGGCCCAACGCCATCCCGTGGAACAACTCCTCATTCTCCTCCATCTCCACCTCTGCCTCCAGCTCCCGCTGGATCTTCAGCTGCTCACTGAGCTCGTCCTGGCGCTCCTCGAAGGAGATTCGGCAGCAGCGGTGTGCGTTCTTGATCCTCACGCCCCAGTAGTTTATCTCCTCCAGGAAGTTCCTGGGACACAGCTCGTCCTTGATCCAGAGGACGCCCGTCCGGTAGAAGTTGAAAATGTTGTGGAAGATGTCCGGGTCTCTGTCGAAGAAGAACTCGTTGTTCTGGACAATATAGTCGTCACACAGGTCCAGTTTCCTGTTGTGGTCTGTGTATGTCGCCAGGCGGCCGATCCTGGTCTTGGGATACTTGGCAGCCACCCTGTAGGAGATCTGATACACCGTCCCACCCACGTTGATGTTCAGCATGTAGTTCTTCGCAGGAAAGGAGAGGCCTCTTGTCAGGTATGCCATTACATCTTCCTCATCTTTGTACTCTGCGTAGATGTCTCGGCTGAGTTCTTGCATGGAGTTCCATGGTTTCACCAAGTTGTTCTGGGTGAAGGGAATATTGTAGTCCTCCTCTGGGTCCTTGTATGTGGGGCCTGTCCCCCCCACTTTGTAGTTGGGGAAGAGGCTCTGTCTCCTTTTCTTGAGCATTCTGGAGGTCTGCACTAGGACCTGGTTAGACGCGGCAGCTCACGGAGTGGTGTGGAGGCATTAACACAGGTCTAATACGCTCTCCTGAGTCACTTACAGCAGTTTACCAGCAGAGAGAGAGAAAGAACCCTGACCGTCTAATGTTGCTGACAGAGGATCTGGGTGCTTTAAGTTTTAAATACTATTATCCTCTTCCAGTCCCTTTCCCCTATTCGCTCTCTCAATAGGTCTCTCCCCCCCACCCTGACATCTTTCATTTGCCTTACATTTCAAATTCCCTATCCAGAACAGGGGACTCTGTGCTGTATTATGGACCATTATGGACTTCCTGGTTAGTAGTAAAGAGAGGTTAAGGATGCAGCATAAATTCAGCTAATGTCCAGTGTTTCAGATTTCTATGAAATATGACCAATAATTAATTTCAATGAGTGAAAGTTTCTCCAAATATTTTTTCATTATGTTAAAAAGCAGCTTTTCTGTGTTATTAACAGTGTGGGCATATACTGATCAGTAAAAATATTAATGCGAGTAGACCACTGATTGCTATTTACTCATGGAGGATGAGATGGCCAATCATTTTTGAAACGGTCCATTTGAGTTTGTTTTTTTTAAGCGTTTTTCTCCAATTTATGCTTTGGCCACAAATACGAGTATAGGATGACTCAACAACATATTTGGGTATGAGTTAACATAATATTAACTTTTAAAGTGATATTCTCACTGGACAGTTACTTTAACAGCAGAAATTGACAAAAGCCCTAAGGAAATCTTTCCGGTCATCTCATGAGATGTGCTTTTAACTTACGCTGCTATACATTCAGCTGCATATAGTTGTAATAAAATAATGTAGAGTATTATAATCATAGGCACGATAACACACCTCAGGCCTGATGTCTACATACATTAACATGCAGACTGGAGTCCGGTGGAGGCAGGACAACTCCAGCTTAAATCCGGCCAACTGCACTATATGCTATTTCATCGCTCGCCACCAAGTGGCTCTAACCACTCTCTCCCATGCAAATAACTGAATGGCAAATTCCTCCACGCCTCTGTTTATTACCTGCAATGGAACTTTGCTGTGACCCTTTATTCCAATCTGGTGCAAACAAACTAGTTTAAAAGTGCTCTTCAGGAACCTGCCCTCCTAGCTTTGTGTAAATTGCTTAATCCAGTCGCCTTTTTGCTGAACACACACAGTCCACTGAAATGCACATTTTTATTTTACCTTTAACTAGGCAAGTCAGTTAAGAACTAATTCTTATTTTCAATGACAGCCTAGGAACAGTGGGTTAACTGCCTTGTTCGAGGGCAGAATGACAGATTTTTACCTTGTCAGCTCGGGGATTCGGTCCAACGCTCTAACCACTAGGCTACCTGCCGCCCCAAATATTAGCTTGAAAGATTGGCGGTTGATGATCAATACATTTTTCATAAGGGAAGGTAAACACTATCTTGGTTGCCTGGCAGTATTGGATGAGTTGTCTTTGGGATGATGATGCTGTGTATGATTTCCTGTACATCAAAGCTGACTCTATACTGCCACCTGCCTCTGCAATTGTTATAGTCAGGTACAGATCAAAATTCAGTTGAAATAGGCTGTCAATCATTAAAATGGTGTAGCAATGCACTCTTAAATAGCTACTAGAGCCACTACCTTAGACCTTCAACAAACCCTCTACACAATAGGCTGTATATTCTCTACCCTTTTCCAGAAGTGTGCGTACTCGTTCACCATCCCCCCACACCGCATTTAAAAGCATTGAATTTGTGCATGCATGACATTCTCACACCCATCATTCCTTTTGAATCAATAAGAGGTATGTAAAAGTGCACAATTCAGGAGAATGGTAGAGAATCAGAATGTATCCCTAAACACATGGTGGTATAGGACAAGATCTAAGGTCTCAAAGTCAAGCAATGAGTTTTGAATGACTTATGGGTCTTGTTTTATTTGATCACGATACAGTATTTAGTCCCCATACTCTACAAGGTTGGAAAAGATCACAGCAACACAACACCAAGGGTGTACTCGTAAATTCCCCCTGGAGTGCACTCTGGGCGTTTGTAAATGCAGAGCGTTTTCAGATTGTCCGTTTGTAAACTCAGAGTTGATCCGAACGTTCTGACCTCACAACGGCAGTCAAGCACCCAAGCTAACTGGCTAACGTTAGCTAGCTACTTCCAGCCAAATGGGAGAACACCTCACTGACCAGTTCCTCGCCCTAGCAGAGCTGGTTAGGCTGTTCTCATGTTATCCAGAGCGTTGGTGACTAACTGTGCTGCTGGCAAGAATATAAAATGTTTTTGCCGATATTTACTGACACCGGTCATAGTCAACGGGTGTTGAGTGTTCGTAAATTCATCAGTTATGCTGCGCTCTGACAAGAGTGCTCTGAAATCAGAGTAGATAGCCAGAGTGAATTTACAAACCCACCCTAACATACAAAAGTTAAATCTAGTTTTAAATACATCTTACTCTACCCTGGTACTACAAAAATGTATTCAGTCAAATGTATACAATCTTATTTACAACGGAACATTTGATCAAAGTGCTTCAGTCCTGATTCTGTTCTTGGGGGAAGAGGATTTATGTACAATATTTTACAAATGATGTAGTACCATCACATTCCCAATAGAGCTCATCTTCCCAAGCACAGAGTCGCATAAAAATTATTTAGAAGAATGTGCTTCTGGAGGTAATGTTCATAATAAAAAAACATACATATTTTATGATAGTACTTCCTAAAGTATGCTTTTAAATAAATATTCACAAAAATACACATGTCCACCAGGGGACTGAAAGTCAGAACCAGGGACTCCCTGCATCACCACCCACACACGTGTTCTGAAGTAACAAGGTTCTACTGTATGTAGTAGAATCTTTGAAATGTTTTGGGGCTGAGCGAGGAGTGGGGATATAGAGGCCAAGCTCCCAAAATCCCTTGACACACTAAGGTTGCGTTTAGACAGGAATGCCAATTCTGATATTTTTTCCCCCACCAATTGTTATTTTGATCAATCACATATCTTTTTCAGAGGTGATCTGATTGGTCAAAAAAATTATAAAATAAAACTCTGAATGGTGCTGCCTGTCTAAACGCAGCCGGAGTAGGACACAATTCATATTCACACAAATGACAAACATCCCCAGAACTGATAACTTAATGCTCTTCAGAAGGCATCTGGATGTAACTCTGTTAAAGAAACGGAGGTCGTTGGCAAGGAGACCAAAGAGTCAGTAAACCGATGGGGGTCATTTGGAAGGTTGGTTATGACAAGTCATCTTCTGTATTCACCACTGATATCTGGAAGGAAGACAAAAGCACAATGGAAAGTGGTCATTCACAGAGAATCTAACCAATTAATAAGGGCTAAAGTGGTCTAGCTGCCAGTAACAATCCTTGCTTAAGATAAGCAGTTTAGTGGGTGGTAAATGTAAGGTCATCAGTCACAATGCAAAAGGGTTTAGAAGTTCACACAGGCAAGTAGTTATTTACAGAAGTGATGACTCCCAATCGATCAAGTAGGCTTCTTACTGCTGGGTATGTGTGGCCTATATTGGAGGTGTGTCTGCTGATATCAATGTTGAGGTCCTCTTCTGTGGTTTTCAGGTACACTGGATTGTCGAAGTTCATGCTCTTTTTATTCTTCAGCTGCCAGTTATGCCACATCAAGTAGCCTCCTACTGCAGCAATGGCCAGCAACACTGGGAAGAGAGGCCAAAACATAAGTAATACTGTATTAGTTTTAAATGGTTCAAATCCAGCTATCGAGAGCTATGGTTACCATAGCACCTGTGCTACTCAAGGGTAACTTTAATAAATCATGACATTCAATCAATAACTACTATAGCTAAGAAAACCATTGAAGTATTGTCCATCCACCCATTTATCATACAGTTGAGTGGCCGGCCTTTAGTGCATGATTCATAGACAACTGCAGGGGTCAAAGAGAAAGAGAGCGTGAGGTGGAGAGGCAGGGCGAGAGGGAAAGAGCAAGGCAGAGGGCTAGGCAGAGAGGGCTAGGCAGAGGAGGGCTAGGCAGAGGAGGGCTAGGCAGAGGAGGGCTAGGCAGAGGAGGGCTAGGCAGAGGAGGGCTTAGGCAGAGGAGGGCTAGGCAGAGGAGGCTAGGCAGAGGAGGGCTGGCCAAAGGAGGGCAGAGGAGGGCTAGGCAGAGACGGCTAGGCAGAGACGGGCTAGGCAGCAGGAGGGCTAGGCAGAGGCTAGGCGAGGGCTAGGCAGAGAGGGCTAGGGCAGAGGCGGGCTAGGCAGAGGCGGGCTAGGCAGAGACGGCTAGGCAGAGGAGGGCTAGGCAGAGGAGGGCTAGGCAGAGGAGGGCTAGCAAGAGGTAGGCAGAGGGCTAGGCAGAGACGGGCTAGGCAGAGACGGGCATAGGCAGAGGACGACTAGGCAGAGACGGGCTAGGCAGAGACGGGCTAGGCAGAGACGGGCTAGGCAGAGACGGGCTAGGCAGAGACGGGCTAGGCAGAGGAGGGCTAGGCAGAGACGGGCTAGGCAGAGATGAGCTAGGCAGTAGCACTTACACACAGGGAGGATAGCCCAGGCAGCTGTAGATCCTCTAGCTGTGGCATTCACCTCATGGATGGATGTACTGCTGTTGGCTTCTACAATAGAACATGTTAGTCTAAGAGAGTGTGAATCCTTTGATGGACCATTTTATTTCAAAATAAATCTACCAAAATATCATACTGGTTCATGTCTGTTTTTCTCTATTAGTCTCTTATTGGGGTAAGATAAGTTGTAACCAGTATGGACACATTTTATACCAAGAACAACCTTGAGAGCTTAAGGTACAATACACTTGACTAGTCATGAGTAATGATGGGTGATATGAGTCAGGGTAGTGACAGGACTTGCAAACAAGTGGGTGAATGGAAGGGGGAACAAAGATGAGGACATGAGCTTTGTTTAAGGATATTTCCAGGTGGTCTGCTGACTGGGGTGGTTCTGTGGTCTCTGGCAACCCCTTGGGATCAGCTGGGCTCTGGAACATTATATGGCCATCAGGACCTGGCAGGGCCAGGCTGACAGACCAGTGTTTTGGCACAATCATAGTCTAAGGAAATCTACCACTTATTTTCAAAGGGCTCAATGTACTGGCTCATTCAGGGAAGAAGAACTGGGTCTTACCAGCAGGGACAGGTTTGGGGACAACATGTGGCACTGTGGTTGCTTTGAACGAAACAAAACACTGGGATCAGTGCAACAAAAGGAATCTTACAAATTAAAACATCCCCCCAAAAAAATATGCCTAAAGAAATTACTGAAAAAGCAGGCTTATCCAATTAAATGCAATATTTGTTACTGCGATGATGGTATAGTAGGTGCTAGATCTTGGTTAATGTCCGTGGGGTGAGAGCTTTACCCCGCTAGTACCATCTAACCAAATTGGACCACTTTATCACAAACAAAATGAAAGCATCAAGCACACGACCGGATAGCCTAGCCTTCCATCAATAACCAGGCAAGACATTCAATTCATTCTTCATTCTGCATGCTAATTGTAGAAGTCACTTAATGGTCTGCCTTAAAAATGTTGGGTGGATGACATTAAAAGCTACTTCCTAAATACACGTAAACATTCCTGTGTTGTCAAACACTCCAGATATCTTTACATGACTGACCATCTTCCCATCTTCACACCACCCCTAGTTGCAGGCTGCATGCTAACAGGCTAATCACCATGACGATAGGTAGCACAGAGGAGGCAGACCAGACAGTCATTCTAGTATGAAATTAACTAATTGACATCTATAAACTCAGAACCCAAAGGCCATGAAACTAGACTACTGGGTCCTGATGCATGGCTATCCAGGCAGGCAGGCAGTTGACAGCTTTACCTTGGGGGTGAGTGGGATGTATTAGAGCTTTCCCATCATCCTTTGAGGGAGCTGAAGGGGTCACTGTCATAATAAGGGAGCAGAGTAATGCTTTGGCAAAACGTCAAAATCGAACATTTACATTCTGACTACAGAAATGCTTGTTACCAAGCAATATATAGTACTTCATCATGTTACATTATGTCACAAAGGAATTCCTAGTGGAAAAACATGTAAATGGAGCAAATCACAAATGCAAAGTATTGTACGAGGACGTGCAGAAGTGATCCAAAATTACTAAAGGAAGATAACACCCATTTCCTATCCTACTGTCCAGCTAACCATAGAACCTCGTTTCACAAAGGAATTGGGAAATGAGCTGAAAACAGTAAGTACTCCATAGGAGTGACAAAACTGAAGGCGGCTCGGCTAGGATTATGAATGGCATGAATGAAATGAAGCAGGAATCATGTGAAGCGGGAGAGAATGACTGGTTGAGATCAGACGAATCAGCAAAATATAAAATCACCATACTACACTCATTACTGGGCCTAAATCACCTTTACTCATTTGATAATTGAATGAATATTAAATAGAGTAATAAATGTATAGGCTACCCGCTTCATGACACGTATAACGGTATAGTAGGTGCTAGATCTTGGTTAATGTCCGTGGGGTGAGAGCTTTACCCCGCTAGTACCATCTAACCAAATTGGACCACTTTATCACAAACAAAATGAAAGCATCAAGCACATGACTGGATAGCCTAGCCTTCTATCAATAACCAGGCAAGACATTCAATTCCTTCTGTTTGCTTCTATGTGGGTATAAAACATTTCTGGATCAAATCTAAAAAGCTGTATATAAAGCATTCATCAAGTGACAGGTGTCCCTCTTATTGGGCCCTACGTCACTTGCATTCCCTCCCCCGGTCCCCTCTGCGTCCTGGGTGGTTTATTCACTCAGAGGGAGTTTAAAAGCCTGGCGCCATCTCTACTATATAACACAAACATCAGTGATCTGGAAGAGGAAGAAAGAGCAGGGTGAGCAAGAGCAGAGGAGAGCAGGGGTGGAGCAGGGTGAGCAGGAGCAGAGGAGAGCAGGGTGGTGGAGCAGGGTGAGCAAGGAGCAGAGGAGAGCAGGGGGTGGAGCAGGGTGAGCCAGGAGCAGAGGAGACAGGGGGGTGGAGCAGGTGAGCCAGGAGCAGAGGAGAGCAGGGGGTGGAGCAGGGTGACCAGGAGCAGAGGAGAACAGGGGGGTGGAGCAGGGTGAGCCAGGAGCAGAGGAGAGCAGGGGGGTGGAGCAGGGTGAGCCAGGAGCAGAGGAGAGCAGGGTGGGGCAGAGAGGAGGCAGGGTGAGCCAGGAGCAGGGAGAACAGGGGGGTGAGGCAGGGTGAGCCAGGAGAAGAATGTAGGCAAACAGACAGACTCAGTCCAGATACAGCGGTCAGGCTTCACACGCAACACATTTGAACTGCACCCACAAACACTCTCTTACTTAGATCTTCCACCCCACAAACACCCTCTTCTTAGATCTGCACCCACAAACACCCTCTTACTTAGATCTGCCACCCACAAACACCCTCTTACTTAGATCTGCCACCCACAAACACCCTCTTACTTAGATCTGCCACACACAGAAAGGGAGGGGAGAGAAATGCTTGGGTGACTCAGAAGCAGAATGGGAATGAAAGGCCTCTAAAGAGATAGAGGGCTCCTGAAAACTCACTCAGCATCACAGCACAGTTTAACCCCTCACTGCCCCACTGATGGAGCTAATGTTACAGTACTTGCCTGGTCTGCAGTGAAGGGCGTCTGAGGCGAGCGTCTGGTCTTGCGGACATGCACATGTGTACTTGGGGGAGTATTTGTTGATCTGTGGCGCTGGCAGGCACATGTAGGCACAGCCTCCGTTCAGTCCCTTCTCATTGCACCAGTTTGTTCCTGTATGGGATCAAACGTGAGGAAGCCAGTTAGCCATTGCTCCGTATTTCTAGGCTTTATTATGTAAAGTACTATTGCTACTTTGCCTGTAAAAAGTCAGATGAACTTCAGCACTCCTACATGACAGCATGTTGATAGCCAGTTATAGGTAAAGGTCAAAAACAAGGATCCTGCCATGTAACATTACTGTACGGAAACAGCATACCACCGAGGGTTATAGGGGTCAGGGGAGTTGACTTAAGAGGGTTACTTAGGAGTGTGGCGGGGAACTGTGAATGTCCGAGTGGGAGCCAACAAAGCCCTCCCAAGCCATTGTGTTCTAGACTAACCAACACAGCAGCTCAAATCCCTGTGTTTTAGACTACCATAGCCCTCCCAAAACTCTGGTCAGGCCAACTCCTCCCCAAGCCCCTGTGGTCAGGCCAATGCCCTCATCTGGCAGCCTTACCGGACAGCTGGATAAGCTCATGGTAAACAATGATGTCCTGCGGCTCGTTCAGATTGCTTGCCAGGGTAATCACATCAGAGCCTGTGAACTTGTTTGCTCCGTAGATCGCCTCGTTCTCCCCATCTGTCCAAAACACTCGATCCTGAAACAGTCACAGTCACACACTCTAAACCCCAGAGCAAAAGACAGAAGAGATGGCTTGGGACCCATGCTTCAGAGGAAAGACCATAGAAGACTGAAAGGCAATTTATTCTAATACTCTGACAGATTCTGTCAAATGCAACAGGAGGTCAATGTTATTGACCCCACACATATGGAGCAAATCCCAGACTTTACAGTTGACAGAAAACCAGTTAAAGTATGATGAAATCAACTAACTGCTTTAAACAGAGTTTCAGCAAATGACCAAGTATGAATGTCAATAGAAGCATGAGGTTGCTTGCTAACGTGTTTGCTCTGCTCTGTAACATCAACACATGAGAAGAAAACCAATCTCAAACATCAACTGCCCTGCCAATATACTACATGTAAAACATCAGGGCGCCTCATTGCATCCCATAGCCGCACCTCGAACACAGTGAGCGCAAAGGGGTGAGCCAGGTAGTCTGGGGACTGCAGCACTTTCCTACGGTTGTCGCCGTTCAGGTCCACGCTACAGAGCATGTGCAGCTTGGAGTCCACCCAGTACAGTCTGCTCTTGATCAGGTCTGAGAAGGGAAGGAAATTCATAGCTTTATCAAACCCTGTAGCCGTGAAAGCAGTTGAACCTCTTCAAAATGTTAAATGCAAATGAGGTTTAACAGCCTGACCCACCTAGAGTGATTCCATTTGGCCACTGAATATCAGTCTGGACCAGGACCTGCCTGTCAACCCCGTTCATTCCAGACTTCTCAATCTTCGCTGGTTCACCCCAGTCTGACCAATAGAGGAATCTAGAACACCAGCCAAGAGAAGATCAGCAGCTCAGAAGGAGTAGCTCAAATGAGGGTACAAAAAAAAAAAGTGTAAACAGAAATTTGAACCCCAATACAATATAGTAACTTTACCCAGAGAGTGGATCCACAGCGATGGACGCAGGCTCTTTCAAACCACTGCTGAAGAGAACTTTCCGCTTGGTGCCGTTGAAGTTGGCCACTTCAATGGTCTTGGTGCCGAGGTCTGACCAGTAGATGTTGTTATAGATCCAGTCCACAGCGATCCCCACAGGTGTCACATTATCAATCACCTTCACATGACTTCCTACATCTCCTCTCTTATCCAACACCGTGCTAAATGGGGGTGAGAAACATGTCAGTATTTGGTATGAGTTTCCCCATAATGACCCCAAACCCTTGTTCATAGGGTTGGAGGTTGAATAGCTGGTAAGTGGACATATGCTCAGTGAACTTTACCCTTCTTGGTGCTTACTACGTAAAATGCTTTCAAAAACAAATAGCAACAAGATGTCAGGGTAAGGTGAACAAAGTCTATCATGGGGGCAATCTCTGGGGTTTCAACCTCATCTTATGGGGCTGGGACTTGTATCTACCTAAAGATGGCCCTCTGGCTCAGGTCTGCCCAGAAGATCCTCTGCTGGGTGAAGTCTGCATCCAGTGCCACCGTGTTCCGCAGCTGCTCCACGATCTGGGTGTACTCCCGCCGCTCCAGACCCAGCTTCCGGATGTCCCGGCGGTTAGTGAAGATAAGACAGGGTTCCTTGCCTTGTGGGGAGGAGAGGGAGTCAGACACTAATAATGACAATGCAATGGAGCCCTTTAGGTCTGTTCTGTCCTCATGTTAGAACAACTGATCACAAGTCAGTCAGATGGCACCAAAACATCCCAGCTGCACTTCTCAGATCAAGGTTGTTGTAGTAAATAACATCACTGTTATTCTGTTGGAACTTGGATTCCAGTATAATGGTGTTGTATTGGAATATTAAAAGCTGCTTGAGAATTAAAATGCATTTATCAGGAAAGGATATGAAGCGTACAGAGTATGTTGGATCTGATTAGCTCTGACAAAATGAGTGATGCTTCTTCCCTCTAGCTCTGACATCTGCTTCCACATGTGCTCATGGGGCTACATTATGGTGTACACAGGCCAGGGTGAGCCAACTTACCCACAGCCTTGCACACTCCTGTGGTGGGGTCCATCTGGTAGCTGTTGTGGCACTCACACTTATAACCTCCCTTCAGGTTGATACAAATCTGACTACAGATCCCAGGGTTCATACATTCATTGATGTCTGCAAGGAGGGTGGGAAAAACAGGAAGTCACCCAAACAGTAGGAAGTCAAAATGAAGACACTTTGGTGAACACTAAGTCAAATGTAAACACAGTGGTTGAAAAAGTACCCAATAGTGATACTTAAGTAAAAGTATAGATACCTTAATTGAAAGTTACTCAAGTAAAAAGTTAGTCACCCATTAAAATACTACTTGAGTAAAAGTATTTGGTTCTAAATATACTTAAGTATCTATAATAAAATAATAAAATCACTTCATATTCCTTATATTAAGCAAAGCAGACAGCACCATTTTATTGTTTTTAAAAAGTACAGATAGCCAGAGGCACACTCCAACACAGACATCATTTACAATTAAGCATGTGTCTTTTGAGTCCGCCAGATCAGAGGCAGTAGGGATGACCACGTGTTCTCTTGATAAGTGTGTTAATTGGACCATTTTCCTGTCCTGCTAAGCATTCAAAATGTAACAAGTACTTTTGGGTGTCAGGGGAAGTGTATGAAGTAAAACGTACATCATTTTCTTTAGGAATGTACTGAACTAAAAGTAAAAGTACAGATACCCAAAAAAAACTACTTAATTAGTACTTTACACCACTCTGTAAAAGAGATACCAACCGGGTAGATTATCTTCAAATGTATTAAGTCTCAATACCCCACTGTAAATATCAACTGCAAATGCCTTTCTTTTGTATGAGAGTTCATATTGATTAGTGTATGGGTTAATCATTGTATATATATACGACACCTACCGCCACAGGTCTTGCGGTCTATGAGCTGCAGTCCAGGGGTGCAGTCACACTCGAAACCAATCACCATGTCCCTGCAGATGTGGGAGCAGCCTCCGTTGTTCAACAGACACTCATTCAGGTCTGAAACAGCATACGGCAGAAGAAATCAAATCTAATCTTATTTGTCACATACGTCGAATACAACAGACCTTACAGTGAAATGCTTACTTACAAGCCCTTAAAACCAACAATGCAGTTAAGAAAAAAAGAGTCAATGTGCAGGGGCACCGGTTAGTCAAGGTAATATGTACATGTGGGTAGAGTTAAAGTGACTATGCATAGATAAAGAGTAGCAGCAGTGTAAAAGATAAGGGGGGGGGGGGGGGGGGGCGGCAATGCAAATAGTCTGTATAGTCATTTAATTAGTTGTTGGAGTCTTATGGCTTGGGGTAGAAGCTGTTCGAAGTCTTTTGGACCTAGACTAGGTGCTCCGGTACCGGAGAACAGCTCATGACTAGGGTGGCTGGGTCATTGACAATTTTTAGGGCCTTCCTCTGACACCACCAGGTATAGAGGTCCTGGATGGCAGGAAGCGGTGATTACTTAAGCACTTCATTCACAAACAAAGGCCTGAATAAAATCAAATCACATCAGTGGACTGGCTTTAGCTGGCTGAATGACAGTGGACTAATGTGATTGCTGTAGTGTAGGATGAGTTGGATAAGAAGAATACGAGGTACTCCCGTGGAATGGTGGATCGATTCTTTCCCC